>NC_138769.1:173050767-173265292 GCF_965119305.1 Pelophylax lessonae
TGATGGCAAGACGAATGCGGTATGTTATCAAAAAATACTGGAGTAAATTTTCATTCATCAGCCCGGACGCTGGGACGTACTTGGATATTCCAACATGCCAGTGATCCTAAACACAAGGCCAAGTCGACCTGTCGGTGGCTACAGCAGAATAAAGTGAAGGTTCTGGAGTAACCATCTCAGTCCCCTGACCTCAGTATCATTTAGCCACTCTGGGGAGATCTCAAACATGCAGTTCATGCAAGACAGCCCAGGAATTTACAGGAACTGGAGGCTTTTTTTCAGGAAGAATGGGCAGCTTTACCATCTGAGAAGATAAAGAGCCTCATCCACAAATACCACAAAAGACTTCAAGCTGTCATTGATGTTAAAGGGGCAATACACGGTATTAAGAACTGGGGTATGTAAACTTTTGATCAGGGTCATTTGGGTAGTTTCTGTTGTCATTATGATTGAAAAATAGTAAACACAGTTGATTGATAATAAATGGCTTCAGCCAAACACTAACCATGAGTGAAAGAAAAGTTTTTGTGTTATCATTCATATTCTCTGAAAAATGGCCAAGAAATCATAAATTCTGCCAGGGTATGTAAACTTATGAGCACAACTATATTTGTAACATGCCATTTTAAAACTCTTTAGTTTGGTTTATATAATTTGCACTTGAACTCAAAAAGTGAAGACTTGTTATGTTGTAGGAAACTTGGAAATGTTAATTGTACCTAGGCACCCCCCCCCCCCCCCCCAAAAAAAAGTGTAGCATTTTTCCTTGATTTCTTCCTAAAAATATCCCTACCGGAATTACAGCTGTATATCTGCAGTGTGAATTCTAGGACACTGCTGCCTCTGATTGCTAGTTTTCCCTTATTTGCGTTGAGTTTTGAGGATTTCTCTCACTAGTATGCTGCTCATTGTTCTCCTTGCTGGAGGCTCTGACATGAGGAAGCAAAACCACTTCCACACAGAGACACAGTACAGAACAAGGCATTGTGTTAGATCAGCTTCAGGGAGACCACAGACCATGCTGACACAGCTTCCAGAGAGTTCAGTTCCTCTTTAAAGTGCACCTAGGCAAAACTTTTAGTTTTGGATAGAGTGGACAGGGATTAGAACACCTGTCAGGTTTTTATTGATTTCTGTTCCTTCACATTCTCTCTGTGTCCTGTTTGGCATTTTCATCAAAATTGAAAGTAACAGAAAATCCCAAATTTTGGGTTGTCACCATAACAACAATAGAGGGGAAATCTTCCAATGGGGACACTAGTTTTGGTGACCTCGCTGACAGGCTGTGATTCCCTGATTTTGGAGGGATTTCTTTTTCATTTCCTCTTTTGGGTATGGAACAGGAAATGAAGGGAAATTCTCTCTATGGGGCACACATGGAAAAAGATTGAAAGGGCTTATAACTCTCCCTTACTCTATTTAAAATGGGGGAAAAAAGGTTCTGCCTTTAGTTACACTTTAAATCACCTTTCAACAGCTTCATAGTAAAATTAACCAATAAGAAATTGTACAGTCCAGTGATCAGAGGAAGAAAAAACACTGCTGATTTTTCTAGGTGAGAAGTTTTACCTGTGTACTATCAGCCTGAGTCACTTTAAATATATTTAATTTTATATCCAGGCTGCATAGCTGTTCTTTCATTAACTAGTTTTTTTTTTTCTTGTTTGCTTTGAGCTTATAAATTTGTTTAACCTCAGTTACGTGGCAGAGCTTTGCAAATATCAAGGAACAGCTAGAAATAAACGTATCTTCATAAATGTTTATGTAGTGTGAGCCATTAACGTGCTGGATTGTGAACAGTGTATGTGTCACCTACTGCAGGTTTCTCAACTACAGTTTGAGTCTGATATGGTTTTTTTTTTTTTAGATCAGAAAAATGTTTATTGTATGAAACAAGTAACATAGCAGTCCAACACAATACAGCACAATAAAAAAAAGGTGCTTCCGTTTACATATCTAAAGGTAATGATGACAAAGACAATAACAAATAAACATATATATATATATATATATATATATATATATATATATATATATATATGTGTGTGTGTGTGTATATATATATATATATATATATATATATATATATATATATCTCTCTGTGCCCCCCCCCATATACAGTGCCTTGCAAAAGTATCCCCCCCCCTGGCATTTTTGGTGTTTTGTTGCTCCTGGGGATCATGAAAGATTTGGATATTATTTTTAGAACCTAATCCTGACTTGTACTTCTCAACAACATTGTCCTTTACTTGTTTGGAGAGTTCCTTGGTCTTTATGGTAGTGTTTGGCTAGTGGTGCTTAGGTTTTGCAGCCTCTGGGGCCTTTCAAAAAAAGGTATGTATATGTAATGACAGATCATGTGACACTTAAGGCCCGTACACATGTACCGATTGTCGGCCGAAAAGCTTCGGCCGACGACCGATCGGCCGATTGTCGGCTTGTTAGTATGATGCCTCCGACAGCGCACATTCGGCCGAAAAGAATCTGTCATGCAAGCATTAAAATTTTTGTATGCCGACACCAGAGCGGCCAATTGTTCGCCAGTCAGTACAGAATTCGGCCGACAGACCGCAGATTTGCAAGACTGGGCATGCTCAGAAAAGAAAAAACACACGGAAAGTTAACCATTACATGACATCACTTCTGCAGTCGGCTGTAGTCGGCGGACAAAATTCTTGTGCAGTCTTTTGCACTTTTCAACAGACACCGACAGCCCTGGACAAAAGACGGCCGATCGTTCGGCCGACGATCGGTACGTGTGTACGGGGCTTTAGATTGCACACAGGTGGACATCTTTTCACTAATTATGTGACTTCTGAAGGTAATTGGTTGCACCAGAGCTTTTTATGGGCTTCATAAAAAAGGGGGTGAATACAAACATACATACATGCCAATTTTCTGTTTCTAAAAAATAGTTTTTTGTAGATA
This sequence comes from Pelophylax lessonae, assembly GCF_965119305.1. NCBI lineage: Eukaryota > Metazoa > Chordata > Amphibia > Anura > Ranidae > Pelophylax > Pelophylax lessonae. The sequence goes on from NC_138769.1 coordinate 173,053,696, forward strand.
TTTTTCTCATTTCACTTCACCAACTTAGAATATTGTGTTCTGGTCCATCACATAAAATTAAATTAACAAAACATTTAACTTAAGGCTGTAATGTAACAAAATAGGTAAAAAGTCAAGGTGAATACTTTTGCAAGGCACTGTATATCAAAGAATATACCAACACAGTCTAACCATGCCACCATCCCACTAAAAATACAGTTATATATGAACAGCTGATTGAAGTAACCCTAAATCTTTATGGTGTATTTGGACACATAAACAATCTCTGATATACAAGTTCCCGGGGGCTGAGTCCAGGGGTATCTAACCACACTCCAACCCCAGTGGACGCCTGTTTTAAGGGGAAACGCATTGGGTGGAGAGCTGTATCGTCACGCTGCTTGGTCCGCACTGCAGGCGGCCAAGCCATCCAGACTTTTACTCGTTTAAACAGCCGCTTTTATTCATCCAAATATAAGCGCGCCCTTTACTTTTTAATAAAAGATTTAAAGAGATTTCATGCACTATCGGCTGCTTTTTTCATCTTTGCATGCTGCACTGTATTACCGCTGCTAAGCCCGTTTGCCTGAGGAGAGCTCTATGTCAGTGTCCAAAGGGGGAGTGTGTGCCTGAAGCCGGTGTCACTTTCCAGCCCTGTATGTTAGCAGCATCCATCCATCCCTCCCTCCAGAAGCAGGAAGCTTTACATTCAGTTTAGCTGACAACTTCACCTGGTCTGGTTACTGAGGCAGAACCACTTCATACATGCAAAGTCTGATCTGACTTCTGGTAAGCAGCTTTCCAACTGATTGAACACAGCGGGATTGCATGCTGTACCTAATGGGATAAATGTGGGGAATACATTCACTTCCTACTTCAGCCAGAGTCTATATGTTCCTGTCCTTATTGTTTGCACTCTTAGTGGACTTACTGCTTTTGGATTTTCACATCACCAATTGATTTTCACCATTTACCTATCACAGTCTTTTCAAGGTGTTATTGAATCACTCTATGTCCCATAACGTTGTTAAATTCATATTTATCACTATCAGAAATATTTTTATTTTTGTTAAGTGTCTTAAAGCGGAGTTCCGGGCACAGAAATGATTTTTTGCTGAACATACCCCCGGGACAGTCAGGGCTAGCACATTCCACAATGGCTAGCCTCTGATCTGTCCCGGTTCGCACTTACCTTTTAGAAGAAATACTTACTTAGAAAATTTCTTCCATAGCGTTTCCATCTCTGTTGTGGGCAGCTGAAGCCGGCGCGGTCCTCTTCTCTGTCTTCTTCCGCGTCTTCGTGTCCCAGAATGCACTGCACCGGCCCCTCTCGTCACTTCCGGTGCGGCGCCGCATTCCTAAACAGCTTCTGGGCATGCCCAGAAGCTGTTTAGCAGGGGAATGCGGCGTCGCCCGGAAATGACGAGCGGGGCCGGTGCCGTCGCATTGATTCCTGGGAGCTATGACGTTTAGCTCCCAGGAATCATCGCGAGGCAGGAAGTGACGGGGTGAGCCGCGGCTCCGAGGGAGGAAGCAGTCAGAGGCGAGTATTTACGATCTTCAATAAAAAGGTGAGTAAACAAAAAAAATAAAAATAACTATCCAATTCCTTTTCAGGTGAGCTCTACCTAGCGGAGGGGCACAAAAAAAAAAAAATCGTTTTTGTGCCCGGAACTCCGCTTTAATTAGCGCACCTTTTTTTCATGTACACTATTTTTGATTCGCGAGGTTCAGGGATTTCAGGTGCTGCTTTTTTATCCCAGGTTTAGCATATCCATTTTTCCTACCATCTAACCACAAAGCCCCAAAGCTTTTCAGATTTACCAGGGCAACCACGTCTTGTAAAGATATGGCGTTATTTCCCACAGCTGACACCCAGGACTTCTGTTCGGGGGGATCTGGAGATTTCCACATTACTAGGATTAACCTATGGGCCCTTCCTACTGCTGTCCTGGAATGTTCATCCTCAACACCTAGAACATTCAGGAGACAGTATTTAGGGTCCAGTGGGATTTTTAACCTAAACACCATGTTTAATGTGTCTGTAACCTGTCTCCAGTTGTATGAAATTCAGACAACAACATGTTATAACATTAGGAAATAAAACCTTTAGAGCTTTTAACCATTTGTATGAGATTGAAAATAAGGGTGGGAGATCGATGCCATTCCTGCGAGTCCCCCTGTGCCATGACTGCATGCCATAATTGCAAATATGAAAAATGCATATGAGCAGGTAGCGAGTATTCGGCTTGCAGGGAGGCAAAAGGCAACAGAACACCATCCTCAGAGATCTGGGACATATGCTCTATTCCATATACCTTCCACTGAGTGCCATGCATCAATTTAATTTGTTCCAGGTAATTGTTATTACTCCATATCGGGCTATTCTTCGTATACCCAGTGACATATTGCAAGTGTTTAGCCTTCTTCCATATTTTTTTAATGAGACCGTACGTCAGCAGGACCTTTTCTAGTATTTGGTTTGACAAGGCTAAGGGCCTCTGAGACTGAGTCTCTCTGGCTATAGGTATGCATAATACGGGCCGTGGAGGGAATATGATCTGCAACTGACTGTGCAGCAGCAAATCTGGGGCCAATTAACTGCTGCAGTTGTGCTGCTACATAATATAGCCAGGGGTTAGGGGAGGGATAGACCCCTCCCCTTCCATCTTTAGGTTTAGTAATTGTTCCAATTTAATTCTTGTTGTGCGTTTTCCCCATAACAGGGTTCTAAAGATGGAGTCTACTAATCTAAATGTTTTTAAAGGGACAACAGTAGGGGAGTTATGTAAGGGATAAAGGAGCTGGGACATCAGCATCATTTTGATAGCGTTCGACCTACCTGCAACCAACAGTGAAAGTTTATTCCAAATTCTAATTTTATCTCGGAATTTGTGTAGTATTGGGGCAATGTTTAGTGAGCTATAATCTAAGGGAGAGATGGTCACATATATCCCCAAATACTTAAGTTTATCTGTGATGGGTATGGGACCAATTGGTTGTGTGGGATCACCGTCTAGGAGCAGCTCTGATTTGGTCCAATTGATTGTCAGGCCGGAGTATTGGCCGAAGTCGAGGACTGTAGTTATGACAGTTTGCAGAGACAGATTCGTTTCCCTAGTAGTAGCAACATGTCGTCTGCATACAACATATTTTGTTTGTGGGTTTCGCCATAGTAAAACCCTGTGGTTAGGGGGTTGGCTCTTATGAGGGCAGCTAATGGCTCAATGGCAAGCGCAAAGAGCAGTGAAGACAGGGGACAACCCTGCCTAGTTCCCCTGCCCAATGCAAATGAAGAGGAAACCCTAGCCATAACTCCTATGGACACAGTTGGTGCACTGTATAGGAGGCGGACCCAGGATATAAACTGTGTTCCGAAACCGAATTTGGTCAGAACCAGCCAGAGATAATCCCATTCAACACTATTAAATGCTTTGTGAGCATCTAAGGATAGTAAGGCTCTGTTACCCATGTTATCTGCATGAGTCTGAATGTTAATAAGTCTTTGCAAGTTAACCGCTGTTGACTTTTGGGGTATAAAGCCCACCTGGTTCTGATGCACTACTGACAGTACGACCTCATTCACCTTAAGGGCCAGGAGTTTTGCCAAGAGTTTTACATCCCTCTGGAGCAAGGAATTTAGCCTATATGAGCCTGGATCTAAGGGTCCTTACAAGGTTTTAAATGAAGAACCACTAGAGCTCAGGATGTAGACAACAGTAGCCGACTCGCTTTCAACGAAGCATTGAATACCTTTAGCAGGTGTGGCAAAATTAACTCTCCATATTTGGCATATACTTCCATCGGAATGCCATCATCACCAGGGCCTTACAGGTAGGAAAAGAACTGTCCGCCCTCTGTAGCTCCGCCAAAATAATAGGGGCATCTAATCTAGCCTTTTGGGCTGTCATGATAGTGGGGAGGGAAATCCCCTGAATATAGGAAGACAAGTCTTCTGTGGACTGCGACCTCTGCAGCTGATAGAGGGAGGAGTAAAAGTCTGTTAATTCCCTCATAATTAGTTCAGTTTTATTAACAATCCTACCAAAATTACTCCGTAATAGCACCAATGGCTGGGGAGACCTGTTGCGACTGGACGATCCTTGCCAGGAGGCGACCAGTCATTTTCCCCTCCTCAAAAAATGCAACCATATTAAAGAAGCAGGAAATAAATAAAGCATAAATATCAGCGCAGGTGCTCTAGGAACGGTGGACCATCACTCTAAGTAGCTCACTTAGACAATAATCTCAATCGAAAATAACATAATATAATAAGTGTGAATGATTAATAAAAATAAAAGGTGATAGTGCACCCCATACAAAGTAGGGGATGGAAAGTGCAAAGAGTGGTGAAAAGATATAGTGTACACATACACTCAACAGGTCCCTCCTCCTCTCCAAGCAGGGTGGGGGCCTCAGTCCCGGAATGCTCGTACACCCCCTCTCCGGTCTCTGTCACAGCACTGTCCGTCTATGCCTGACTCACAGAGACGGCTCCCACCCTGCTTGGAGAGGAGGAGGGACCGTTTACCGCTATTGGGGCGGGGATAACGCGGCTGTGTGGTGCTGCTCTATATGCAGCATCTGTACCCGGGTAGCAAGTATTCCCTATCTGAATGACATATAGTGACTGGGACTGCGAGACCCCTAGGACCTGGAGGAGATACCTTTTTAAAGTCTGCAGGTTGACAAGCAATACCTGAAACGCTCTTAAGAGTGTTAGTGGAGGTGAGCGGCCATTGCACTGATTTCGTTTGGATATCTTAGCTCACTAATAGAATCACACTGGGAATCACCGGAACTATTTATTTTTTTCACCGATTACTAACTTGCTTGGGATAATATTTTTTGGACTTTGTTATATATTTTGTAGTGCATGGTTCACTTCTGTGTATTTTACACTTTTGGAACTGTATTGAAGAGCTGACAGCGGTTCGCTCTTCAGAGGACACTTTACTTCCTTTATTGCATTTTTTTGGATTTGGATATACCACTTTCTGATACTTCTTCACTTTTACAATTTTATCACTCCAATTTCCATTTCACATAAGGAAGTACTTTGGTTCACCCTTCAGAGGGCACTTTTTCACCTTTTGAATAATTTGCTTATTCATTTTTTTTGACACCATCCTTAGTGTCCTGTTGAGTGTATGTGTACACTATATCTTTTCACCACTCTTTGCACTTCCCATCCCCTACTTTGTATGGGGTGCACTATCACCTTTTATTTTTATTAATCATTCACACTTATTATATTATGTTATTTTCGATTGAGATTATTGTCTAAGTGAGCTACTTAGAGTGATGGTCCACTGTTCCTAGAGCACCTGCGCTGATATTTATGCTTTATTTATTTCCTGATTGTATGTGGTGACACTACATTATTAGCTGTAGGTCTCTGGTGCTCCATTCTTCCCTATCCTTTCCCCCAGGGGATCCAGCTCCTTTTTTCTTTTGGCAGTGCATAGATCTACTTCTGACATATTAAAGAACCGTTTACGTTCCGCTGCAGAGGCCCACAGAGGATCGAGTCTGATATGTTAATAAACAAGCTTTTTGTTTTCTCAGATCTGAAGGCCTCCTTTATACGGCGATTACATTCATACACTAGATTCCAGCTGCACAACTTAGTGGATTCTTGTGGCTGGTATGACCGGTGTATGCGAACATCAGCATCCACTCAGCTTGTACTAAGTAATGACCGGCTGGGGGGTGTTGTCACTATGCAAATACATGCAAACAGTGATGGCTGCTCTTGGGCTGTCATTGCTTTGTACAGGCTGAGTAGCTGCCGCAGTTCATGTACATCTGTCATCGCAGTCACAAAAATCTGGTGTATGCCTGTAATCGCCCATGTGAAGGAGGCCCACTAAGTTCTGACCTGGGTCCTGGCGCATGGAGGATTTCTCTGGCTTTGGGTAAGATAAACGCTCTTTTCCTTAATGCACTTCTTACCTGTTAGCCAGATGTCACTAATTAGTCCCAGCTCACCAGAGGCTACTACCTCCTGTGTAATCCCTGGTGAGCCTCGAGAACGCGGCCTGAGAAGTTTCTGTAAACCTGCATGCACAACCCGAGCAAAAAAAGGGAGAAAGGCTAGTGCCATGGAAGTCGGCTAAAACACACGTGCTGGGTGAATATGCTGACTAAAAAGAAACAAGTGCTGCTTGTTTGTTTTGGGAACCCGTTAGAGGTTACCTAGTTACTCCGGAACTGTTCTAAGTAGTTAGCGGCTTGAAGTTTTTTTTTGTTTTTTTTTTTTGTTTTTTTTTGTTTTTTTTTTTGTTTTTTGTTTTCCAATGGACTTGCTCTACATAGTCCTCTTGTATTACAGTATTTTTTTGCACTGCAGCTCAAACCTGCTTGAACTGTTCTTAGTTGTCTCTTGTGAAACATCATTGTGCTACCTAGGGGCTATCTCTGGGGTCTGCCCTGCAGACTGGTAACCTCTGTAAATGGGAAAACGTCAACCATGAGATGAGATTGTGGCTTTTTTTTCCCCCAAGGGATAAACAGGCTCCTAAGGAGGGGGGATACAAGTAGGTGCCAGATATCAAGGACATCCAACATAAGCATTTCTTTCTTGAGAGAAACACAGCACATTAGTTGCTTACAGTGTTATTGACTGGCAAAGGTGGCTGTCAGTTGCCACATTGAGCCTATAGATTTTGCCCTGGAGAGGCATATGTCACCATTTGCCACGCCTTTCTGCACACCTAAGAACGAAGACTTGGAGGCAGACATGTCCGGTTACCATTGATGAAGATTACCAGTGTAGATATTATTAAACTTTGAAAGCCTTATCACTTTGGTTCATTTCAGTCTGGTGAACCCTGCCAAGCTTTGCACAGACCAAATGGAATTACTTTGTATGACCCTGCCCGCCTGGAGTTTGCATGTTCTCCCTGTCCCTGTGTGGGTTTCCTCTGAGTACTCCAGTTTCTCCCCTTATTCCAAAGACTTGCTGGTAGATTAATTGGCTCCTGTCTAAATTGGGCCTAATATTTGTATGTATGAATGTGAATTATGGACCTTAGATTGTAAGCTCTGTGGGATTGGGGTGATTAAATTCAAGCGGTAGGTGCATTTACAATGAGTTGTAAACTGTATTTTAGGGCATGGCAGCCCACTTTTATTCAATAAATGTTCACTTATAAATCAGTTGCCCACATGGGTTTCTTCCATACAACATGCACAAAAGAAAATACAGAGCCCACCTGGCTTACTTGTTGGCAGCTTTTCTGCTCCTCTTCCAAACCCTTTGACCGTGTTGTCCAGCTCTCCTGGAACTGAGACCTCTGCCTCCTAGCTTCTGGCAGGGCCCTTTGACCCCTCAGTGAAACACTCTGCCCCTTGGCTTCTGGCTGGGCCCCTCTGACCCCCTCAATGAGACCTCGGTCTAGTGGCATCTGGCTGGGGCCCCCTGACCCCAGGTGAGACCTTTTGTCTCCCACACTGGGAGCAGTCTCCACACTGGCAGCTCTGAGCTATCCTCACACCTGAGTATATAATCTTGCACACCTGTGTAGTCAGCCAGGTTGCAGGCATCTAGCAAAACCCAGATACAGGATTGACTATTCCGATTGTGAAGCACAGCTTTCGCCACTCAGTATTGATAACTCTGAATCTTGCATTAACCCCTAATGCAAATCCTGTGTCACATTTCCTATGTTCTTATAGTGACAGAGCCTCCCTCTGTCACAGCTCCTTGAGGGCAGGAACTGATGTAAATTGTGTAATATATATGTAAAGTGATGCATAAATTGACGGTGCTATATAAAAACCTGTAATAAATAAAATAAAAATATATGGCAGTGCTAGAGATTCCCCTACTGCGGTGTCTTCTGTAAAGGAACCTAGTAGAACTGTAAAGCACATCATTTTCCCCACTTTTGTTGAGAAAAAAAGCAATACCCTCTCGATGATCATTGTATATTGCAGGGATTTTAACAACCTTTGTAGCCGATTCCTACCTGTTTCTGCTCTGAAGAAAAAGCTGCTTGATGTCATTGTCAATATTTAATCTAAATGGGAGTGACTTTGGAGTATCTTCTCAAAAATGAAATGGGTTGCAGAAGATGCCTAAAATCTGACCTAGTGCATCTGGAGAAAACATTGAGTCAATCACACAAGCATTGCATTTGATGTTTCTGGGGAAGTTCTGTACAACAACTGTGTACAGAAGGCCTCCAGTTTTCCATATTGCATTGAATTTTAAACAAATCTGCAGAGTTGCAGATTAAAAAGTAAAGGTAATTTTTAATAACATTTAAATTACAATATGGCTTGTCTAGCAATTGTATATGCTATATTATTTTTATTATTTTTCCCTTAAAAGTGGAGCTAACCTTAAGAAACTTGCTAAACCGTGTAATAATAGGCTATGATTTTTTTTATTATTTGACAGGATTAATATAGTGCCAACGATTTTGCAACGCTTAACAATATAAAAGGGAAATGGTACAGTTTTTTTTTTTTTTTTTCAAATATGTTTATTTATGAATGAAGTCAGAAACAGTGACGGAACAGCATCAACAAACAAAAAAGGGTGCAATCAACAGTATAATGAAAGTGCATATACATTCAGTCATATAGTATATCATCAGGTATCGTAACCACGTAGCCTGGCCAGCAGATATAGCTAGACAACATAAGTTGCAAAAGAAAAAACGGTTGCGCGTAAAGTCGGCTACAAACCGCGGCCACCCAGGTGATACTGAATAACCAGGTACCGCCCTTTCTATGAAATAAAAATTATCAAAGAAGAACCTCCGTCAGTTTCCGACTCCTTTTATTTTTTCCCCTTTTGGGATTTTTAAAATAGAACCAGAAAGTAGAAGAAAAAAAGAAAAATACAGAAGGACAAATACAAAGCAGACAGAGAGAAGAGGGAGAAGGATGGGTACAGAGGGGCAGGGGAATGGGAAGGGAAAAGGGGGGGGGGAGCTGGACAAGGTAAGGAAGGGCGAGGAATGGACCATCTCTATCCATGTAGTGTCACCTGAGAGAATTTTACACCTCACTGTCCAATCGTTGTGGACACATCAGTGCCTTACCTCGCCTTGCCTCGATCAGAGAGGAGAAACATGTTCCAGCATCCCCATACCTTCTTATATCTCTCCCGTCTATGCTGTGCCGTGAGGGTCAAGTCCTCCAATTTATTAATTTCCTCCAGCTTACGCATACTGTACATTCGCTGATAGTAGGGACCTGCGTAGTCTTCCAATACATCGGAATGCAGGACTTCGCTGCACACAAGACGTATGGAAGGATCGACTTTTTGTATCTGGTGATCGAGATGTCCGAGACCTGGAGAAGAAAAAAGGCAGCGGAATCCGGCACCGTGCGGTCGGAAAGTTCCCCTATAAGCTCCTTGACCGCTCTCCAGAATCCTGAGAGCTTGGAGCTTGGAGCATGACCAGAACACATGCAACAATGTGCCCTCCTCCTCCCCAAACCGCCAACACACTCCGGACGTATCTGGATAAATTCAGCGTAAAAGTGATGGGACCCGATACCACCTGGTCAGCACTTTATAATTGGTCTCCTGTAATTTCGTACAGGTGGGAGTCTTGAGCGCCAAAGTACAGATATTCAAGCGCTGTGCAGGCATAAATGTACAACCTAGATCATTCTCCCATTTGCTAAAATAAGGTGGGATGAATCCCTCCATAGGGGTAACGAGTAGACTATAAGTTTTGGAGAGGGGGCTCGGCAATATCCCCTTATCTAAGCAGAAGTCCTCAAACACCATGCGGTCTGGGGTGTACAGATCCGGAGACGGTAAGGAGTGCAAAAAATGGTGCATTCGGGCCGCCGTCCAGAACTTCAATCGGAAGAGACCCCCAGGGTCCATGAGCTCCTTCATCGAAGGCCAGCAGCCCCCTTGCACAAAGTGGGATGCAAGAAAAAGGCCCCTCGTCCATAAACCCTCAAAAGTCAGATCTGTAAATCCCGGTTCAAAGGCCGGGTTTCCCAGGATGGGGCACATCGGAGAAGACTGCGTGGAGATGGCCAGGTGAGAAAAGAGGGAAGCCACTGTCGCAAGCGTCACACCAATTAATGGGTGTGAGCGGAGAGCCCCCCCGAACGTTTCCCACACACCATAGCGCCCCATGCAGCGGGATATTCGACTGAGCCTACTCCAGCTGTACACACAGTTTCCCCGATCCATGCCTGCACCAATCTAACAGTCTACTGAGGTGCACCGCCTGACGGTATTTGGTCACATCAGGAACCGCCAGGCCCCCATGTTGTTTAGGAAGGGTCAGGAGCGTGCCAGCCGCGGTCGCCCTCGAGCCCAAATAAATAGTACGAAAAGAGAGTGGAGTCGGGTAAAAAAAATCGCTGGAATTCGAATGGGAAGAGCCTGTAGGAGATATAAAACCTTGGGCAATATTGTCATTTTAATGAGGCTGCACCTCCCAAACCAGGAGTGCAGGCCTAATGGTACAGTTTTAATACAATTCAAGACAAGGAGGTTAGGAGGGCCCTTCTCTAAAATGAAGGGGGGTGTTGATACAAAAGGTAACTGTAGGGGCATGTGTTTTCAGGGATCACCTGAAAGTAGATATCAAAGGAAACAGCTGGACAGTTTGGGGTAGATGGTTCCGGGGGATGAGTGGCTCTAAAGAAGCTACGTTGATGAGCATGGGAGGGAGTGATGAGGGAACAAAAGAGCAGGAGAGAAAAGGGAAGGTTTAGGTAATTTTTTGAGACCAGGTTTGTAATGTAGCTGGGGGCAGGGTTATGGGTTACTTTGTATTATAATGTTCGTATTTTGAATTTTATTTGTTGGGCGAGTAGAAGCAAGGGAAGGGACTGGTAGAGAAGGTTGGTAGGGTGAATGATCCTTACAGCAGCATTCATGATAGACTGAGGTGAGAGATACCAAGAGAGTAATTTAGTAGCTTAGAGGTGTCATTTGTTAAGAAGAGGTGTATTTTTAAATGTCAGAGGTGATGGTGGCAGGATTTGGACAGTAATTGGATGTTGAGGTGAAAGGAGAGCTCAGAGTCCAGGATCGCATGTTTCACCCTGGGATGCGGGTGGGGGAACTGTGCTATTGATCTTAATAGAAAACTCAGGGAGTAGACAAAGGGTGGAGAGGGGAGGAAGTTGGAAAGATTGAGTTTGAGGAAGTGATATGACATTCATACTGATATGTCAAAATCAGTTCATTAGTGATGTTCAAGAAAAATGAAGGGGAGGGATTTTGTTGTCACCAGAAATATTATTGGAAGCCATGGGTGGCTATCAACTGGCCTGGGAGGAGATGTAGATAGAGAACAGAAGTAGTCCAAGGACATACCTTTGAGGGACACCTACAAGGAGAGGAGAAGATGGTTGTAGGTTACCCTGGAGAACCTCCTAGAGCAGCGTCTTGGAGGCCAAGAGAGTGGAGTTTTCTGAGCCAACATAAAATCTAATAGTGTAAGCATGGAGTAGCCGTAGTTGGTTTTAGCAGTAAGTTGTTAGTTTTAGTAGGGCAGTTTCTGTGAAGGGTTGTAGATGAAAATCAGACTGTAATGGGTCGAGATGGTTGTTATCCTTGAGGTAGCAGCTCAGACAGTTGTAAACTAGGCAATTCAGAAGTTTGGAGGTAAACGGGTGCAAGGAGATGGGTCTTAATTTGTTTGGGCTGGTGTTTGCCAGTGACAGCTTTTTAGGTATGGATGCAACCAGTGCATGTTTTAGAGGGAAGAGAAAGATGCCAGTAGTAAGAAAGAGATTGAAGATGTGAGTTAGAGGACATACAATAGAGCAAGAGGGTGTTCGTAGTAGTTAGGAAACCTTAAGGATTTAGAGAGATCTGTAAAGAAGGGTGAGCCAAAATCCCTCCTGAGATGTGCGCAAACCTGGTAACCAACTACAAGAAATGTCTTACCTCTGTGCTTGCCAACAAGGATTTCTCCACCAAGTACTAAGTCATGTTTTGCTTGTTGATGAAATATTAATTTTACTCATTGAACTGCTACTCAATTTATAACATTTGTATCATGTGTTTTTTTTCTGGATTTTTGGTTGATATTCTGTCTCTATCATTTAAAATACACTGATGATAACAATTATAGACCCTTCATTTCTTTGTAAGTCAGCAAACTTAAAAAATCTGCAGGGAATCAAATAATTATTTTCCCCACTGTTTATCTGGGTGTTCCTGTCTCATGCTTGGTTTACCAGTTGAGCCTGTCCCCATTACTGTAGTTAAAGTGGCTTTAAACCAAAGAGCAGACATTTATTATATTGCAGCTTACCAATTTTTAGATGTGATGGCTCCATTAGTTTTATTTCATTTATTAAATGAAAACCTGTACTATGAAAGTTGTCATTGGCGACCTCTTGCTGAAAATGCTGGTTGGCTGGCTGTAAGCGCCGGTTCACATTGCAGCGACGCTACTTCGCACCGCGACCTCCGAGGTCGCGGTGCGAGCAGCGCGCCGCGACCTCGGAGCGGCCGCCACGGACTTCATAACATTGAAGTCTATGGCGGTCGCCTCCGGGTCGCCCCAAAGAAGCTCCGGACCCTTTTTCTAAGTAGGAGCGACTTGTGTCGCTCCTATTAGAACGGGTCCGCAGCTTCCCTATGGAAGGCGACCTGCGGCGACCTGTGAGGCGACCAGGTCGCCTCACAGGTCGCCCTAGTGTGAACCAGCACTAAACCTGATCCATGGACTTTTAAAGTAAATATTTTCTTTTTAAAGAATGTTTGTATGGTCTTTTAAGGCCCATTGATATTTCACATGGGCCTTATGATTTAATATCCATATCAATTAAGCTCGGTTTATTAGGAGCACATGAATGACTGCATATGACTCTTTTCAGGATAGCTGATCACATGACATGCATGCTTGACCCTCTGTGTTATTATTTTCATGTGGAAGTGCTTTATCCTTTAGTTACAAATTCAGGGTTAGACACAGGTCCATATCGTCTTAGCTTGTAAGTTGTAGTCTGGAGAGCATTCCCTTTGGTGCAAATAAACTTATATTGTGATTCTTCCACCTGTGTTGCTTTTCAGACTGAAAAGATGTCTGTGTGTACTGAACATGCTACCCACCCATACATCAGATATTTACCACTTCCTAGCAATCAAAAATCAACTGGTATTGGAAATTAATCCAATTGATTGCTGCGATGCCAGTGCAGAGGACTGTCGCCCACAATGACGTCACATGTGACGGAATGTGTATGGCAGAGCTAACGCTTGTGACGTCGCCACGCATGCCAATATCAGGAAATGACTGGTTAGATTCCCAGGACTGGAATTTTTTCACAGATAAGCGCTTGTTGTGTTTGATGTGAATGATTATTTTTTATGTTGACATCCATGGTTCTCTTTGTATGTTATGGCTGAAAATCCTACTTCATTGGATGTAGTGTTCTGGTGACTAAATATGGAGATCTAGAGGTGGTTCAAGCTCTGCAACAGATGACCTATTGATATACAAGCTCATGTGATTCTTTTTATTATGTACAGTCTTACTTTCTCCTTGTATGTTCAAAGTGGTGGGACACTTTGGTGTTCGGAGCATCCAGTTATTATGATTTTCTCACAATAACATTCGTAAGTTCGGACTTTCTATTCACATTTTTGGGACTATTATTTTAATTTCTCATACTCTAAGACATTCGGTATATTTGTAAGATTTTAATGCGGCAAGTTGGACTTCTCTTTCAGTGCAGAAGACAACTGAACTAACCAAAGCTGGCATCAAAATTGATCAGATATTTTTTTCAGCTGTCATTGTAATGTTTTTTAGATGGATTTGCATCACAATTTGGTTTGGGCATCTAGGAACTGGAAAACATATAAAACCATGGATGTCAGATTGTTGTGCATGAAAGCTGGTGTTATCACTCCAAAATCGCCATCAAAAATTTGGAAAGTGCGCTGCTTGCATTAGAGCACAGGTGCCCATGGTTTTCCTATTTTTCTATTTTCCTGTCATATAAAGTCTGTAATTGTAGAGCATATTGACATCTCATTTGTTTACACCCTAGTTTTAACATTCACATTTTGTATATAATGTTTTGAAACCAGTGCCTTCCTGAAAATGTCACTTATAGCACCTTTGTTCCCACATGCTTCCAAAACTGTGACAACTCCCGCTGTCTGCCATCATTTTTTCTGAACAGAACCCTATGACCTGTGCACCTGTCAGTCTAGGAATTTGTGTGCACAAAGCATATAATTATTAGGGTGTTCCTAGTGTAAGGTTTTTACTGCATTTGGAGCAAAGGCTATGTCTAAAGGCGCTGAGAGTCAGCGTTTGCTGAACCTAGCATTTACTGTCAGATTGTAGAATGTTCCTATGTCTGTAGGCTATACCTGACCGTAGCATGACATCCTTCTCTCGAGCTTCTTCAAGAGGTAGATACTTGAAATGTCTACTGTATCTGAACCACAGGCTTCCATTAGAAGGCTCATTCAGTGGCTGGATCAAGAATAATCTGGAAGCTGCATCCTTAGGGCTCCCTACAGAAAGCAGCAGCCCTTGCTGCTCCTCTAAAAAGCGATTGGAAATTAAAGGCTTTTCTGAGGGCAGTAGAACAGTGGCTGCCAGGCATTATGGAGGCGCCTCCTAAATGCCTTTTTTAAAATTAGTATTTATTTTTTACAGACAAGACAGGATTTTGTATTGGAATACTTTGCCACAAATGCGAACGAAGATTGCTATGCAGGTGCGGCCCTGCCTCATTTACTTGAATTTGGTGCTGGTATTGAACACATTTTTCTAGGTAAATATATTTCTAAAAGTGCTATTCACATTAAATTTATACCATGTCGGTAACAACCCATGAAATCCTTACATACAAAGAAACCAGAACAAATAAGTTCAGAAATTAGGGTTATGTGTAATAAAAATAGAATGACACAGGGAGAAAGTATTGAACACATGAAGATAGGGAGGTGCAAAAAGGCATGGAAAGCCAAGACACCAGCTGAAATCTATCAGTAATTAGAAAGCAATCCTGCCCCTTGTCAGTGCAAATTAATATCAGCTGGTTAAATCTCAATTGATGACCTATAAAAAGTCTCATTACCAAGGTGTCACACAGGAAACATCTCATGATGGGTAAAAGCAAAGAGCTCTCTCAAGACCTTAGCAACCTTATTGTTGCAAAACAAACTGATGGCATCGGTTACTGAAGGATTTCTAAACTTCTGAATGTTCCAGTGAGCACTGTTGGGGCCATATTCCGGAAGTGGAAAAAACAGTATTTCACCATAAACTGGCCAGGTGCTCCTCGCACCTTGCCGTGGCCGTGGCCGTCGACAGAGAAGTGAAAAAAACTATCAGAAGAGTTGTCCAAGAGCCAAAGAGCACTTGTGGAGAGCTTCAGAAAGACCTGGAATTAGCAGGTACAATGGTTTAAAGGAAAACAATAAGTAATGCACTCAAATACCATGGCCTGTATGCACGCTCCCCATGCAAGACTCCATTGCTGAAGAAAAAGCATGTGGAAGCTCATTTAAAGTTTGCTGCACAACATAAAGACAAGCCTGTGAAGTACTGGGAGAATATAGTTTGGTCAGGTGAGACCAAAATTGAACTCTTTGGATGCCATAATACACACCATGTTTTGAAGTCAAATGGTACTGCACATCACCTCAAAAACACCATGCCAACAGTGACGTTTGGAATATCATGGTGTGGGGCTGTTTTTCAGCCTATGGTACTGGCAAGCTTCATATCATTGAAGGAAGGATGAATGGAAAAATGTACCAAGACATTCTTGATAAAAATCTGCTGCCATCTACCAGGAAAATGAAAATGAGGGTGGACATTTCAGCAAGACAATGATCCCAAAGGGCCTGTTCACACCTGAGCGGTTTTCAGCTCGTAAAATGCTCATCTCTGAAGTCTCAAAACACCCGACAAGCAAAATCCTATTCATTTCAATGGCCCCTGTTCACACATGAACGTTTTGTCGCCTGAAGCAAAATGCCTGAAGCTCAAAAAAGTGAAGTGAAGTGAGCTTCTTTTTTGGCAGATTACCAGCGTTTTTGTTAGATATCAATGCCAGCCTCCAAACGCCTAAACCCCCCCCAAAAAAAGGAAAATGCCGAAAAAAACGCCTGAAAACAATACGCTCAGGTGTGAATGGAGCCAAACACAAAGCCAAAGAAACTCTCAGCTTGTTTCAAAGAAAGAAAATAAAGCTGCTAGATTGGCCCAGCCAATCACTTGACTTGAATCCAATAGAAAATCTATGTAAAAAACTAAAAACAAGAGTTTATAGAAGAGGCCCACAGAACCTTCAAGATTTGAAGACTGTGTGGAAGAATGGGGCAAAAATCACATGTGAACAAAGCATGCGACTAGTTTCTCCATACAGGAGGCGTCTTAAAGCGATCATTACCAACAAAGGATTTTGTACCAAGTATTAAATAAATTTCCGTTACCTTGTTTAATACTTTTTCCCTGTGTCATTCCATTTTATTACATATAACTTAATTTCGAAACTTCTATGTTTTTGGTTTCTTTGTATGTATGGATTGCATGGGTTGTGACCGACATGGGGTGAAAATTTCATGTCAATTGCACCCTTAGAAATTTACCTAGAAAAATGGTGACGTGTTCAATACTAATTTTACCTGCTGAATAATTGTTGCCAGCATTGCAAAGCATCGCAGTATGTAGTATGGGTAAAACCCTGAGCTGCTGTGTGCTATCTTTTAGGTGGGCGGTAAAACTGTGTTTCAACCACCTGTTTTTACTATGCACCACCCCCAGCCCCCATGTTATTAAGACCTTAAAGTCTGTAGGTAGCTGTAAGCCATTAAATGTATTTGTAAATGCCAGAAGTGTAAGTATATGAATTTGACCCTTCAAAAAGCCTGTGTATAGCAGATCTGGAGTGATCAAGGAAGAAGCAGCACAAGAGACCAATCCGCTCATGTGCTGGCTTAGAGGAAGTGGATGCTGGTGACCAGGCTGGGGACATCTAGTGGCATAAAAAAGTACTGCAGGGGAAATCTCCAAACTATCAAAAGTTGGTTTACTTATTTTATATTTTAATGGGTAGATCGTTTTTTTTTTTTTTTTTTTTGTCTGGTGTTCTGTTTTAATATAGACACATACAAATGTTGTTTGTGCAAGAAACAATTTTCCATTGCTTAGCTAAAAATGGCTTCTGTGTAGCAGCCTGATCCACACCCACTGAGTCACAACTACAGTTCTTCAACCAGCAGGGAGCCCAGGCATTGTCTGTTGCAGCTCTGCAGTGGTGAGTCAGCGGGGCGATGTTAGACAACTATACAGACACAACTGCTCTCCCACAGAGTAGTCTTCTATATGTGCAGGTGGCTGCCAGGGGCGTGAACATTATGCTGAACTTTAGACATTGTAAATGGTTGATTTTTTTTCAATATCCTCTGTTTCTATTTTAACTTCAGAGGGAACAGTTGGGATTTTACATTTTGATATGGTTTCAAAAAAATTTTCAGTGTTTTTAAATTAGTTTTCACAATCAAGTCCCTGTTCAGCCACTTCCTCTTATGGGGTGACAACACTCTGACCCTGTCTCCATTTACTCTTCTGTGTTGTCACCCTGTCACAAGCCCTTCCTTTTTGAACATAGTGCTTTAGCGAACTAAGTTGAGAAATTAGGTGAGAAATCCCCAGAACCTATGAGAGGGAGTGTTCTGTGCAGGAAAAGTAAGAGAACTTCTTATTGGGTTCACATGCTTTAAAGTGCAAAAATAAACATTCCCCCAGGCCTTCTGGTTCAAGTGGGAATAACATATTCCAATACATTTTTGAAAGGTGTCACTTATGCCTCATTCACTCGGGTGTATACCGATCCATAAGCCGGTGAAAAGGGCCATTTTTACCTGCATAGGTGTTCCATGCAAGGCTGCGCAGGCAGCCTGTTAAAATCAATGACAGGTGGCCAGCTAAATGGACCCCCATGTGCATCAGGTGGCAAGGTGTACTTAATAAAGTGCCCAAGTGAGTGTAGATACACCTACATTGAATTAAAGAGTCATCATAACCAGTGTGATACTGCCATTTGTAACAGCATAAGGCTTCATGCCCACTGGGTGTTCGCTTGCATTCTGGGCATTTTTTTTCTGGGTGCATACTGCTCTAAACATACCTACTGCTAGGGCAGGGGTCTGCAACCTTTAAGACATAGAGCCACTTGGACCCGTTTCCGAAGGAAAAAAAAAACCGGGAGCCGCAAAACCTACAAAAACCTACCGGGGGGTCGAAAACAGGAACGTAATTAGAAATCACAGGGCCCCATAGCAAAATTTGCTATGCCCAATGATCATACCCCAATGCAGAGACCAGCGTACATGCCCCTTTCAATGCAGTGACCAGCATACATGCCCCTTTCAATGTAGTGACCAGCATACATGCCCCCTTACAATGTAGTGACCAGCGTACATGCCTCTTACAATGTAGTGACCAGCGTACATGCCCCTTACAATGTAGTGACCAGCGTACATGCCCCTTTCAATGTAGTGACCAGCATACATGCCCCCTTACAATGTAGTGACCAGCATACATGCCCCTTTCAATGCAGTGACCAGCACATATGCCCTATTTCAATGCAGAGACCAGCATGCGGGGGGTCGACAACAGGAACGTAATTAGAAATCACAGGGCCCCATAGCAAAATTTGCTATGCCCAATGATCATACCCCAATGCAGAGACCAGCGTACATGCCCCTTTCAATGCAGTGACCAGCATACATGCCCCTTTCAATGTAGTGACCAGCATACATGCCCCCTTACAATGTAGTGACCAGCGTACATGCCTCTTACAATGTAGTGACCAGCGTACATGCCCCTTACAATGTAGTGACCAGCGTACATGCCCCTTTCAATGTAGTGACCAGCATACATGCCCCCTTACAATGTAGTGACCAGCATACATGCCCCTTTCAATGCAGTGACCAGCACATATGCCCTATTTCAATGCAGAGACCAGCATGCGTGCGTGCCCCCTTCAAAGCAGTGTGTGGGCCCCCCCCTCCCCCTGAGGCATCACTTCACTTGCCTCACACTGGTGCCTGGTGTGCTGCTGCTGTCGTCTTCTTCGTCCTGCATGCGCACCGCTGCCCTCCTCTCCCACAGCGGGCGGGAAGGTGACGTCGGGACGGTGCGTGACTAACGCACGCACCGCCCCCCACGCAACGTCACAGCCAGGACAGCGTACCAGTGGGGAGTGTCGGGGCGCACAGTGCGCCTCCTCCCCTCGCTATCATCCGCCCCGGAGCCTCGGCAAAGGTTCAAAAGAGCCGCATGCGGCTCCGGAGCCGCGGGTTGCAGACCTATGTGCTAGGGGCAGCACCTCATCCAACTGCGGTAGCTGTCAGACTCTCAGAGTTTTACAGGCTGCTCCAGCTGCAGCTAAATGCCAGAGTCTCATGCACCTTGGCTCAATGTCCAGTGTGCACAAGACCCTAATACCATATTGTATTTATTTACCACTGCTTAGTGTTTCAAGGGCAGTAAAAGACAAAGTGATTATAAATCAGCGCAAAAAAAATAACTCAAAACCACAGTGACAGCAACTGGACACTCGGGGTCAAATGATCAAATCCCAGAATAAACCATCAATAAAATTAGTGCAACACTAAAAACAGATACAAATAATTACAAAGGCCTAAAGGATAATAAAGAGAGTCCCATGAAGTGATATAGGTGCTCCACAATGTCACTTGTGGGTGATCGATTGCCATAGTTCCTCCACCAGTAATGCAAGTCTCTCACCTCTCCAGGAGATCCCTGAATTAACAGTTAGATCTAAACAAGCTTGTAGCCTTTAAGGCAGAATGACTCTCCAGCACAGGTCTCCAGGACGGCCGGACATATCCAAGACCGGAACAAATCATAAATGGATAACCCGTCCCCTCCAGGCTTATCAATTCAGATCTCCCCAGGCCAATATCATTCAATATAAAGCAAGCATATTGTGCTCTCCGTTTGTAAAACAAATCCTTTAATATATGTAGCAGATTTTCCAGGCATTGGGCCTTATGTGGTTCCGCCACGGTAACACCTTCAGTCAATTTAAGCTGAATACCCAAGTGTGAGATTTGAGTCAAAGACCAGACTGGCATCTTTGGTTTGTTTTGTTTATTTTATATTGTGGATGGGAGAAGGGAATGAGTGGGATACTTCTCTGGCTCAACTAGGTACAAAATGGTTCACTTGAAGAAAAATGCCTTTCAACACTGTCTTGATGCCGGCTCGGTGTCGACCAACGCTTGCTGGCGCTTGAAAAACACTGACTTGGTGTACTGTATTTGAAACTTGACTTCTGACACTCTGGTTAGCTCAAAAGTCCTGGCCTGTACTGAGAACTGACTTCTGACACTCTGATTAGCTCAAAAGTCCTAAACACTGCTCCCTCCAGTCCTTCCTGACTGAGGTAGCTTCTGTAAACTGCTTCTTCTGCTGCAACTCTCAACACTGTACACTGCATGCTGTACACTGAACACTTCAGGGCCCAACTGCTGGCACACCCTTTACTCTTCAGGGTCCACACACTGGCACTAACTTGTACACTTCAGGGCCCAAACTCTGGCACCCCCGTTACACTTAATGGTCAACACTGGCACCCCCTTGTCCACTTGCTTCCTGCACCGGCTAGCTAGCTCCGGGATTCCTCTGACTTTTTCCGGAGTGATCCCCTCTCACTTGGCAGACCCCCAGGGGCAGTTTGCAGTACTCAGGAACTGGGAATGCTTTCCTGAAACTCGGCCACTCTCAGCTCCGCTGGTCCTCAGCACACCGGATCCTCTCTGCAGCTCAGCTCAGCCCTCTGTCCCCTCAGGCAAGCCGCCTGGGACACCCGATTCCTCTGACAGAAGAAGAGACAGGCGTACTCTCCCTCCCTGGACTCTGCTTCCCGCCAAAGACTCTGCGTCATGTGCTCCCCTCAAACTTATATCCACTCCCAGAATCTGCCTTGCTGGGGTAGATACAGGCCTGAGTGAACCATTGGCTGGGTTTCCTCCACTGCCAAATGAGAACCCTCTCATTACGTACAGTGGGGAGACTCCCCAGTCCCAACAGCCACACCGGCTGGGAGACATGACAGCCCAGCTGAAAATCATGGCCCTGCTGTTAAGCAGACAAGGCCCACTATACTTTACCTAGCACCTACCTTGTAGGGTGCTACATATAATAAAATTATGCTTACATGAGCGGCATTGTAACCCACGGCCTGGCGATAGCAGCTTGTTTACACAGCAAAGCAACAGGGTGACCATGGGTGACATCAGATCCTCCCCTCCCCCTCCATATGCCTTACAATCCATGGGCGGTACTTCTTCAGCGGAACTGTTATTGGCCTGAGGAGATCTGAAGTGATAAGCCTGGAGAGGACCTGTTATCCATTTATGATTTGTTCTGTTAATTCAGGAGTCGCCTGGAGAGGTGAGAGGCTTGCATTACTGGTGGAGGAACTCTAGCAGTCGATTACCCACAAGTGTCATTTTGGAGCACCTATACTGTATCACTACATGAGACTCTCTTTATTATCCTTTAAACCAGTCGTATCCAAAGTCCAGGCTGCGGGCCAGTTGTGGCCCGTGTTTCAGTTTAAAATGGCCCCAGTGAATCTCTGAGCGCTGCAGCCAGGTCTGCCGCTGACTTTTCTCAATGTCTCTCTAGGACTCGTCACATCCTTGCCCAGATGCTGATGTGATGGCTGGGGGGCGGGGCCTCGCCGCCCCTGGCCTCCCTCGGCAGCTTGGCTTGGCCGCTTTCGAGTCCTGCTCCACCTCCCACTCGGCTCTCTCTGGCTGAGGTGCTCACAAGTGTAGTGGTGGCGGTGAGAGATACGTGCCTGCGCAGTGATCTCTGGGCCCTGGCTGGGGGAGGGACTGAGACTGTGAGGAGTGGACTAGTCAACCGTGCACTGCAGAGCCACCACCAAAGTGAGGGAGGAGAACTGGATGGAGGGAGGATTTGGACTCCAGAGGAATAAATTCTTCTTTAGCAGGGCCAGGGGGGAGACTGTCACTGACTGGAGAGAGTGGCTGGATCGGAGGACTCGAGACAACAGCCTAAGGTAGGCGAAATAAGAAGAGAATTGTCTTGAAGTCAAGACAGAGTCACTCACTACAGTATTCACTATATTACCAATAATATGTAATGTACTTTACAATGTTCCTGACATATATTACAGCTTTCTGTTTTTTTTTTTTTTGCATCTGGCCTTCAGATATGAAAGGCAGAGTGATTTAACACCTGTTTTAGATTTGTCATCCAAATCATTTGCAATAAACTTTGCATAAAATAGTTAGTTCGTTTGTATTGCATTTTAATGGTTCAGATGTGAGCCAAAATGGTTGGCCCTCTCACGCATGTTCACTTCATCAAGTCTGACCCTCTTTGAAAAAAGTTTGGACACCCCTGCTTTAGACCTTTTGTAATTCTTTGTATCTGTTTTTAGCGCTGCACTAATTTCAAGGGTTAGTAGTTTCCAATCCTTCCACCCCACATAGGTGTATTATGCAGTAGGTATATAGGGCTTCCCTATTGAGGGATACGGATCTGTCGCTGTTCACATCACAGCAGCTACCTGTGGTTAGGGACGAATGTCAGACCCTGCAGGCATCTGTCTGCATCAAGGGTCGCTCATCCCTCCTCTCCCAGCATGTACATGTGAGCAGCAATGGCTCCCCTCAGCTTTTCATTTCTTTCTATAGACCAGTGGTCTCCAAAATGCAGCCCAGGGGCCAGATTTGGCCCTTTGCTTGTCTTTATCTGGCCCTTGAGGCCTTATTCCTGTCACTGACACCAATATTAGAACATCATTCCTTTCACTGACACCAACATTGGGGCACTATTCCTCCCACTGACACCAGCAGTGGGGCACTATTTCTCCCACTGACACCCACTATTCCCCCCCCCCCCCCAGTACCAAAGATGGGGCATTGTTTTTTCCCACTGGCCAGTGTCTGGCCCCCCAAAAGTCTGAAGGACTGTAAACTGGCTCTTTGTTTAGAAAGTTTGGAGACCCCTGGTATAGACTGAGCAGCCTATGAGTCTTGCTGCTGGAACCCACTGCATGCAGATAATTGCCCATGTAAAGGAGGCCTAAGGCAGGCCCTTCATTTATTTGTTTTTATCAAAAAAAAAAAAAAAAAGATTATCTTATTCCCCCATCCACACATTCGATGTGGATGGGGGAAATCACTCCGCTGTTGTATTCTGCCAGCTATAGCTGGTGGCAAAATCCGACCTACTTGTTGTACACAAGTTGATCATAGATAGATGGACTTATGTACAACCAGCTAGCCCTTACATGCATCAGTATTTGATTTGACCCCTTTTGAACTGGCCAAATTTCAATCCA
The DNA here is from genome assembly GCF_965119305.1 of Pelophylax lessonae. Lineage (NCBI taxonomy): Eukaryota > Metazoa > Chordata > Amphibia > Anura > Ranidae > Pelophylax > Pelophylax lessonae. The sequence continues at coordinate 173,077,006 of NC_138769.1, forward strand.
TGTATAACCGACCTTAGGAATGTTCTGGCTTTTGGCATGAAATGCACCTAAAATTTGATCTTCAGTTAGATTATAATACAAACCCGATTCCAAAAAAGTTGGGACACTGTACAAATTGTGAGTAAAAAAGGAATGGCCTAATTTACAAATCTTATAAACGTATATTTTATTCACAATATAATATAGATCACATCAAATGTTGAAAGTGAGACATTTTGAAATGTCATGCAAATTTTGGCTCATTTTGGATTTCATGAGAGCTACACATTCGAAAAAAGTTGGGACAGGTAGCAATAAGAGGCCGAAAAAGTTAAATGTACATATAAGGAACAGCTGGAGGACCAATTTGCAACTTATTAAGTCAATTGGCAACACGATTGGGTATAAAAAGAGCCTCTCAGAGTGGCAGTGTCTCTCCGAAGTCAAGATGGGCAGAGGATCACTGATTCCCCCAATGCTGCGGCAAAAAGTAGTGGAGCAATATCAGAAAGGAGTTTCTCAGAGAAAAATTGCAAAGAGTTTGAAGTTATCATCATCTACAGTGCATAATATCATCCAAAGATTCAGAGAATCTGGAACAATCTCTGTGCGTAAGGGTCAAGGCCGGAAAACCATACTGTATGCCTGTGATCTTTGGGCCCTAAGACGGCACTGCACCACATACAGGAATGCTACTGTAATCTACTGTCATCTGAACTAAAGAGGACAAGGACAAACCAAGTTGTTATCAGCACTCAGTTCAGAAGCCTGCATCTCTGATGGTATGGGGTTGCATGAGTGCGTGTGGCATGGGAAGCTTACACATCTGGAAAGGCACCATCAATGCTGAAAGGTATATCCAAGTTCTAGAACAACATATGCTCCCATCCAGACGTCGTCACTTTCAGGGAAGACCTTGCATTTTCCAACATGACAATGCCAGACCACATACTGCATCAATTACAACATCATGGCTGCATAGAAGAAGGATCCAGGTACTGAAATGGCCAGCCTGCAGTCCAGATCTTTCACCTATAGAAAACATTTGGCGCATCATAAAGAGGAAGATGCGACAAAGAAAACCTAAGACAGTTGAGCAACTGGAAGCCTGTATTAGACAAGAATGGGACAACATTCCTATTCCTAAACTTGAGCAACTTGTCTCCTTAATCCCCAGACGTTTGCAGACTGTTATAAAATGAAGAGGGGATGCCACACAGTGGTAAACATGGCCTTGTCCCAACTTTTTTGAGATGTGTTGATGCCATGAAATTTAAAATTGGCTTATTTTTCCCATAAAATAATACATTTTCTAAGTTTAAACATTTGATATGTCATCTATGTTGTACTCTGAATAAAATATTGAAATTTGAAACTTCCACATAATTGCATTCTGTTTTTATTCCCAATTTGTACAGTGTCCCAACTTTTTTGGAATCGGGTTTTAATATAAGCCAGTAATATACACATAATATTTTACAAAAGTTTTCTAATATATTAAAAAAAAAATCATGTTGCAGCAACAGAAGTGTGATAATTAGCAGACCTAATGGGCAAACAGTAAACTGTCCCAACTCTCAGACTGCTGACTGAAGTATATAGCATTCACCCCCACCTTCCAGGCTGCCAGAGATCTTGACATTTTACTTGTCCTTTGCAGCGACACAATGGGTTAGTGTTTACGCAGCAGATCTGTCCTTTTTTATTGTGGCTGATTATCATATTTCCGAATATAACTTTAGTGTCCTTCATGTGCCTGATTTCTAGTCTGCACTGACTGCGGTGTGTTACCTTGCAGTCACATTGGCATAAATCTTTTCCAATAATTGAAACGATTCCATAAGTTTGTATTACGTATGTGTCATTTCCACGGTGTTAAAGAGATTCTGTCATGAAGTGTGTGAAGGAAGCTGCTTTTCCTGGATTCACAAGCTTCTACTAGTTCTGTGGCAGTGAAGTTGAGTGTATTCACGTACTCTGTGAATGAAGTCACTGCCCTGGATGACAGGCTTCTGAAATAAGTGTTTTCCTTAATGACAGGCTTGCTTTATGTCTTCTTATGTGTTTTGTAACTGCGGCTCTGGAGTGAGGCCTTGCTCAAAAGGAAAACGATGTGGCCGTCATTTGTTAAAGAGGACCCCCCAAAGAAAATCCCAACATCTGTGTACCTAAACAAGTACATTTGCACATGTCCATACTGTCTCCTCTCCCCTGCACTGCCTGTACCCCTGTTCCCATGCCACCAGTTTAAAAATATGAGTCATGCTTCGCACATGCATCGTCATCTGTTAAGCCTTCTTTCGAGATCTCCTACCAACAAATTAATATAATGTTGCATCATGGCGTCCCTCGCTCCATCTTGTGTATGCACAGTACAATATTGCAAGATTTCGCAGATTTACACTGAAAAAATTCTGTTTAGCCAGTTTTGTAAACCAAGTACAGTAGGGAAAATAATTATTTGATCCCGTGCAGATTTTGTAAGTTTGCCCACTTACAAAGAAATGAAGGGTCTAGAATTATTATCATAGGTATATTTGAAATAATAGAGACAGAATATCAACCGAAAATCCAGAAAAAAACACATAAAACAAATGTTATAAATTAAGTTGCAGTTCAGTGAGCAAAATAAGTATTTGATCCCCAAGCCAAACATGACTTAGTACTTGGTGGAGAAACCCTTGTTGACAAGGACAGAGGTAAGACATTTTTTATAGTTGGTCACCAGGTTTGCACACATCTCAAGAGGGATTTTGGTCCACTCTTCATTACAGATCTTCTCTAAAGCCTTAAGGTTTCTTAGCTGTCTCTTGACAACTTGAAGTTTCAGCTTCCTCCATAAATTTTCTATAGGATTAAGGTCTGGTGACTGGCTAGGCCACTCAATGACATTAATGTGCTTCTTCTTGAGCCACACTTTTGTTGCCTTGGCTGAATGTTTTGGGTCATTGTCATGCTGGAAGACCCATCTTCAGTGTTCAGGCTGAGGGAAGAAGGTTCTCATCCAAGATTTTACAGTACATTATAGATTTGACTATAATTTTGAGAGCCCACCCCTCATTATAGGTACAGGGACTTATGACACACCCAGCAAGGGCACAATAGAAGCTAAAGGTATCCAGTGCGTCCCTTCACCATTTAACCAACTATACAAACAAATGGAAACAACCCCCTAACATGGGCGTAGGAACCGGGGGGGACGGGGGGGGCACATCCCCCCCAGGAAATAATGCGGAGGGGACGGGTATGGTGAAATCCCCCCCAGTTTAGCAGTGGCGCGTCCGAGCGCAGTACAATTGAATGTCCCGCGCTCGGACCGCGCAGCCGCAGACGTGGCGGCCAGGGAGCAGCAGTGCGCCCCGACCCGCCCATTCTGTGACAATAGCGAATGACAATTCGCTATTGTCACACGTATCCTCTTCCCGGCCAATCAGGGAGCGGGTCCTCCCGCTTCCTGATTGGCCGAAAGGCAAACACCGTGCCATTGGACGAGGAGGAGGCGCCGCGGGAGGACTGAAGACTCGGAGACGCATGGAGCCGGGGACTGAAGAGAAGCTCAATGATGGCACTCTGCAATCATTGAGGGCAATGTGTGGCTGCCACTCTGCAATCATTAGGGGCAATGTGTGGCTGGCACTCTGCAATCATTGGGGGCAATGCTGTGCTCTGGCACTCTGCAATCATTAGGGGCAATGTGTGGCTGGCACTCTGCAATCATTGGGGGCAATGTGTGGCTGTGTGGCTGGCACTCTGCAATCATTGGGGGCAATGTGTGGCTGGCACTCTGCAATCATTGGGGGCAATGTGTGGCTGGCACTCTGCAATCATTGAGGGCAATGTGTGGCTGGCACTCTGCAATCATTAGGGGTAATGCTGTGTTCTGGCTCTCTGCAATCATTGGGGGCAATGCTGTGGCTGGCACTCTGCAATCATTGGGGGCAATTTGTGGCTGGCACTCTGCAGTCATTGGGGGCAATGTGTGGCTGGCACTCTGCAATCATTGGGGGCAATGTGTGGCTGGCACTCTGCAATCATTGGGGGCAATGCTGTGTTCTGGCACTCTGCAATCATTAGGGGCAATGCTGTGTTCTGGCACTCTGCAGTCATTGGGGGCAATGCTGTGGCTGGCACTCTGCAATCATTGGGGGCAATGCTGTGTTCTGGCACTCTGCAATCATTGGGGGCAATGTGTGGCTGGCACTCTGCAATCATCGGGGGCAATGTGTGGCTGGCACTCTGCAATCATTGGGGGCAATGCTGTGTTCTGGCACTCTGCAATCATTGGGGGCAATGCTGTGTTCTGGCACTCTGCAATCATTGGGGGCAATGTGTGGCTGGCACTCTGCAATCATTGGGGGCAATGTGTGGCTGGCACTCTGCAATCATTGGGGGCAATGTGTGGCTGGCACTCTGCAATCATTGGGGGCAATGCTGTGTTCTGGCACTCTGCAATCATTGGGGGCAATGCTGTGTTCTGGCACTATGCAATCATTGGGGGCAATGTGTGGCTGGCACTCTGCAATCATTGGGGGCAATGCTGTGGCTGGCACTCTGCAATCATTGGGGGCAATGCTGTGGCTGGCATTCTGCAATCATTGGGGGCAATGCTGTGGCTGGCCCTCTGCAATCATTAGGGGCAATGCTGTAGCTGGCACTCTGCAATCATTAGGGGCAATGCTGTGGCTGGCACTCTGCAATAATTAGGGGCAATGCTGTGGCTGGCACTCTGCAATCATTGGGGGTCCTGTCCTGTCCTTGGGGTCCTTTCCTGTTCCTTGGGGGGTCCTGTCCTGTCCTTGGGGGTCCTGTTCCTTTGGGGGGTCCTGTCTTATCCTGAGGGGTCCTTTCCTGTCTTTGGGGGGTTCTGTCTTGCCCTGGGGGGTCCTGTTCTGTGCTACAAACACAGGCTGGCAGGCGGGTGGAGGGGGGCGTGCACAGCGGAGTGGCATCATGCAAGACGTCTCACCAGCATAGGGAGAGTGCGCGGCGCGCACCAAGCACCCAGCCTAGGCGGCCAGGCCTAAGGCGCATGCGGGAGTGGCGTCACATGGACAGTACTGACTGACTAGCAGTCTGTCCACTGTGTGTCGGGGTCCAGGACCGGACAGTGAGGAGGTTCCGGCGGCAGCGCAAGGCAAGGCACTGGCAGCAAGCATATGCCAGCCCAGCCAGCAAGCCAAGCAGCAGCACCAGCACTAATTTTTATTAATGCCATGGGATTAATTTGGGGGTTCATTTTTATTAATGCCAGGTGGGTTAATTTTTATTAATGCTATGTGGGTTAATTTTTATTAATGCTATGTGGGTTAATTCTTATTAATGTTATGTGGGATATAATAAACAAATTCGATGAATTAATTGTATTGCACGCACACACACACACACACACACACACACACACTCTCTCTCTCGCAGTTTACTGAAAAAGCATATACCTGGCGAGTAAAAATGCTGTCCCCCCCAGATTTGTGTGGGTTCCTACACCCTTGCCCCTAACCTATAACTGGCCTTTTTCAGAACATACACTTTTATTTTATAACATCAGCATTGTAATAGCAATACAAACAATAGTAAATCTCCTTTCATGTTGCGAGTGTTGCCTCTCTGCTGGCCATCTCTTTGCACATCTTCCTGGAATCCCTGCCTGATTTGCAGCGTCTCCTTTACTTTGCATTTCTAAAGTAAATATCCCATGATACTTAGCTGCCTGCCAAGTTCCAACGAACCGTGATGGGATTGCACACCCCATTAACACCCATCATACAATAAGAATGTACCTAAAATATAAAATAAACACACAACAAGGATTGTGGAAAAGTTTAGGCCGCGACCCTTTTATTGGGTTTAAAATGATTTTATTATGAAATTAATTTTAACCTTTAAAAAAAATGAATGGGATTCTAATTTTTTTTTCTTTGAATAAAACTTACCTAGGTGGATGCAACATTGGTCCGATGCTGCATTTGTCCCCCGGTGCGTCAGCACTGAGAACCGAGCAATTGAACACCGCCGATCTCCAGGTTCTGACAGCTCCTCGAGCAGAGAGCTGCTGACTGTCATTCAGCCGCTCTCTGCTCTGCTCCCTCCTCGCTCACTGGAGTGCTGGGCTGTGGTGGGGCGGGGAGCCGCCGGCTCAGGCTCTCAGCGACTTGTTGAGAGGCTGAGCCAGATGTTGGCCCAGGCACCTGGTGGATCCCGACTTCCATTGTCGTGATGACGCGGTGCCTGGACCGACTTATGTGACGTCAGAAGAGAGTGGACTGAAGCCCGCTCTCTGCTAAAAACGGGCCACAGGAGTGCAAAACAAACTGCACTCCTGTGATCCATAGGAGATGTACAGCCAAACGTGCTTTGGCTGTACATTTCCTTCAATACCAAACAGAACCACTGTTAACCATTAACTGACCAAAATGCTTAGTCACTAAGACTCAAGCAGCAATATCTTATAGCAACCAAATAGTTTACCAACCTCTGTCCACCCACAAAGTGGGCGACCTTACCCAAAAACATGGACCTTCAATATCAAACAGAACTGGTGTTAATCAATAACAGACTAGCATGCTTAATCACTAGACTCAAACAACAATATCTTATACCAATAACAGCGTACCAACCACTGTCCACCCACACAGTGGGCGTTACCCACATAAAGGTGGACTGTGACAGGGGGGAAATAACAAAGGGGAGGGAGGGAGAGCAGGTCAAAAGATCCAGGAGGAAGGCTGAGGAGAATCCAGAGGTGAGTCCAGCTGACAGTCCTGAGGTAAATGCTGACTCCGCCCAGTGACAGAAGAGGATAGAAGTAAAAGGTTACTAAACTCATTGGCTGGATGTTTCCCGCCAAAAGATTTGTCACCAATCTAGTGCTGAGCAGCTGAGGTAAATCTTCCTAGCAACAGCAGGTAGCTTGACACCTGAAACACAAAACAGAAAGAACCAGCAAAGTAGCCATAGAGAGACATACTTAACAGTCATCATAGCCCCCTATTAAGAGTAAAATTTATTTATAAAACAAATGGGTGTTAGGGGTGACAAAAGTGGTTATTTAGTTGTTTGAGAGTTATCAAGATTTGCCCAGGCAAATTGAATTGCTCTATGAACTCCTTTTCATCTGCATGAATTCTGACCATAAAAAAAATATTTGAATTGGGCCCAATTATTGATGATAAGGGTACAAGACGTCAAAGAGCTCTCCATGATACTAAAAGAATAATCTCAAGCACAATTCCACAATTTAGTTCAGAGTGGGAATCCCCTTCAGTTACTTTGCTCCTTTAACCACTTGGCAACCAGCTGCCATAGTTCTACTGCGGCAGGTTGGCTCTGTAATGGGAAACAACGTACATATACGTCGTTTTGTGTAGCAGTTAGCAGGGACGTGTGCGCCGATTGGTTAGAGGGTGAACAAATCAGCGGGTTGGCAGATGCGGTGTCTGCTGGGCACCCGCGATCGCTCCCTATGGGGACAGAATGGCAGTCTGTCGATGTAAACACGGCAGACCTCTGTTCTTTCAGTGATTAACTATTTAGGAACACAGGTCTCTTTCATTAGTAAAGTCATAGTGTATAGTATTATCACTGTATTAGTGTCACTGGTAATGTCGGCGTCAGATTTCCCGCCGCACTATCACAGTCTTACCATAAGTCGCTGATCACCGCCATTACTAGTATATAAAAAAATAAATAAAAATTCCTGTATATATACACACCATCATTTGTAGACACTATAACTCTCATGCAAACCAACCAATATACACTTATTGGGATTTTTTTTAACAAAAACATATAGCAGAATACATTTTGGCGTAAATTTATGAAGACATTTTTTTTTTTTTTTTTTGTATTGGATGTGTTGTATTGCAGTTTACAGTTTTTTCAAAATTTTCAATCTTTTTTTCATTTATTTAACCACTTACCGCATAGTAACGTACCCATACGTCGGGTAACTATGCGGGGTTATACCGGGATGATGCCTCTAGCTAGAGGCACCATCCCGGTACCGTGGTTTGAAGCCTTCGGGAGCCGCTCGATCGTTACCCGGGTGAGCGGGAGGGGACGTCCTCCCCCCCCTCCCGCCGCCTTCCGTGGCTTTGCTCGGGGCTCCCGTCCCACCGGGAGCCCCGAGCACCCAGCCGGCACGTCCGCCGGCTGGATGGAGGGAGTCCCGATGAATGCCGGAAACGGCATAGATCGGGTCTCCGATGACGTAACCCGGAGGCGGCGTCCATGACGTCACTTCCGGGTTACTGTGCTGCAAAAGGAGGCAGATTTGAAAAACGGCTGTATGCAAAAAACGCAGTTTTCGGCGTTTTTGCATACAGGGAAGTGTAGTGGAGGGGTCTAGGGTCTTTTAGACCCTCGATCCCTCCATAAAGTGTACCTGTCACTATATATTGGTGTCACAAGGGATGTTTACATTGCTTGTGACAGCAATAAAAGTGATCCGATTTTTTTTTTTTTTTTTAAAAAAACCTGTAATAAAGTTAAAAAAAAGAAAAAATAAATGGGAAAAAAAAAAAAAACATTTAGCCGCCCCCGTCACCGTTAGCTCGCGCACAAAAAAAAACGTATACGCAAGTCGAGCCGCGAATGAAATCACTGATCAAACCACACATGTGAGGTATCGCCGCGATCGCCTTTAAAAAAAAGAGCTACACTCTAACTCTAAACTGGTAAACGTTAAATAAATTTAAAGCGTCGCCGATTGAGATCTCTATTGACCGTAGTTTGTCGCCATCCCACGGGGGGGGGGGGCGCAATTTTAAACCGTAACATGTTGGGTATCTATTTACTCGGCGTGACATCATCTTTCACAATATACAAAAAAAAATGGGCTAACTTTACTGGTTAGTATTTTTTAAATGCAGTGAAATGTGTTTTTTTTAATTTTTTCCAAAAAAAATGGCGTTTTAAAGACCGCTGCGCAAATACTGCGTGACAAAAAATTCTGCAATGACCGACATTTTATTCTCCAGAGTCTTTGCTAAAAAAATATATATAATGTTTGGGGGTTCTAAGTAGTTTTCTAGGAAAAATACTGGTTTTAACTCGTAAACAAAAAGTGTCCGAAATAGGGCTGGGGCTTAAGTGGTTAATAAAAAATGAAAAAACCCAGTGGTGATCAAGTACCACCAAACGAAAGCTCTATTTGCTCAGGAGCAAGCATGCACGAGTGCCTCCATGGCAAGCGGCTTGCTATGGGGCACATTGGCTGGAGGGGGCGGCAGGAGCACTGGCGGGGGACCAGAGAAAAGGAGGATTGAGACTACTCTGTGCAAAACCAAACACAGATCCAGGCTGGGTGACCTTCATACTATGGCCTTACAAGACCAGCCATTCTCAACATTTTTACCCCAGAGGAACACTTAAAATTAATTGTCAGGTCTCTGGGAATCCTAGCTGAAACCAGTTAATGTGGGGGTCAGTGCAAAAAATGCCCTATACATTGGTGGCCATCAGGAAGAATACCCGCCTCCCATAGTGGTAATCAGAATTCCACCCTTACAGACCGCTAAAATGATCATTGGTGTCATACAGCTGACTCTGCCAAGTGGCATTGGCCTCATAAATTTGCAGCCACCATCGAATGGGAAGTCAATCAAAGCTCAAGGAACCTCTAGTAACTTTTTAAACCCTGGTTGAGAATGGCTGTTCTAGACTAATAAAGTTATTGGTGAAGACATTGGTATTTCGGGTGTGTGTGTTTGCGTATCTCCAGGAATGTAAAGATTGAGCAGGGACACTTTGGACTCACCTGCACCTATGCTGTCGAAGGCGGAAGCTGAGCAAGGTCTTTGTGTATGTTGCTTGCAGGAGTTAACTATTAATGTTTTTCTGTACTTTCCACCAGTGCTCATATCTGCAGCTTCACTCCTTGTCATATATAAACATGAATCCATGGAGGTGTACCCTAATGTTCCACCACCATCGCACATACCCTGCTTTACTCTGATATTATGAACCTGTGTCTTCTGCTCCCTATTTCACATGCCCCCCTCTTTCTCCATGACTGTATTATTCTGCTTGGAGCTGCATGATTCTGGATAAAATGAGAATCATGATTTTTTTTGCTTAGAATAAAGATCACAAATCGTTCACATTATACAAACAAAATGGGCTGACTTTACTGTTTAGTTTTTTTTTTAAGTTCATTGAAGTGGTTTTTTTTTCCCCCCAAAAAAATTGCTTTCGAAAGACCGCTGCGCAAATACAGTGTGACATAAAATATTGCAACGACGCCATTTTATTCTCTAAGGTCTCTTCTAAAAAAAAAAAATATATATATATATATATATATATATATATATATATATACTGTTTGGGGGTTCTAAGTAATTTTCTAGCAAAGAATACTGTCTTCTAACTTGTAAGCAACAAGTGTCAGAAAAAGGCTTAGGCTCCAAGGGGTTAAACTGCCCTCATTTACAGACTGAAGTTCATTCCTTCAATCTAAAAGAACCAAATGATACAATGTTCGTTTTTATCTCTCATTGCTAAGCAATGTTGTGATAAACTTTGCCGGCTGCCTTTTTTTTTTTTTTACAGCTGTTAGCTGTGAACAGAGAACGGCTCTGCACTGAATCGTTGAAATGCCGGATTGAGATCGTGAGGGGGAATGTATCGAGATCGCAATTTTTTAACAATTAGTTGTGCAGCTCTATTTCCGCTCCTGTATGCTTCCTGTCCATCTAATCTTTCATTTATTCTCCTCTACTGCTTTGCTCTCTGCCCTTACCCTCTGCTATACTTAAACTCTGCCAATTATGAAATAATAGGAATTTAGCATTCACTTTAATGTATCTATAGCTAACATTTTTTTTTAGTTTTGAATAGGCTGTGGAATGGCTAAAACCCCTGTTATGTTGTTGTCTCCAATTTGTGCCCCAATTGTTATTTTTTGTTTGCTTCCTGGGACCTAGGGAGACACAACTGGAAGTGAGAGGAAATCTCTCAAATAGTAAAGGGAAGTCCACTCTCAAATCCTGACAACAGTAAATGTCTGGTCACCAAAGACAAACAAGAGTGGATAGATCTCTCCAGTAGGGACACAGACAGCAGGGTTTGATACCTTGTGGGCTAAGATTTCCCATCCAGTTTTTTGAGTAAATCTCTTTTTAAAGTGAAGTGACTGGCCTCAGGTGAAACACATAGATGAAACAAATCCTCCTACATAACCTAAGCTTTACCTGTCTTATCTTCAGCCTCTTCTTCTCTACAGCCATTCAAAGTGCTGAATTTTAAAGCTTTTCAGAAAAAAAGGAGAGGAGTGCTACAGTTACAATCTGCAGAGCTCAGTGAGGAGAGCTCTGAGAGCTGATAGGAAGGGAGGGAAGAGGGAAGGGAGGGAAGAGGGAAGGGACCCCCCCCCACCACCACCACCTTCACACAGAAACAGAGCTGAGGCTGTCAATAAGCTGGAGGTCCCTCTCCGTCTCTTTTCTCTTGGTGTCAGGAAAAATTGTCGGCATGGATTCATGCTGATAGCAGAGGAACGAAGCAGCAAACAAAAGTGAAACTTGGTGTTCCTAAATGAAGACAAGTACACACTACAGAAGGATATGCTTTGTTCGTATTTCATGTCTGAGGTTTACAACCACTTTAACTGAGAGAATTTTGTATTTTGTTTTCTATTACTGAGTTGATGAAGTCAATGAGTGGGTGAGTAATTTTGTTTTGTCACACCACACCTCCACTGATTAAGGTAAATACCAACTTTGTGTCTGAAATGTGTATTTATTCACTGATGAAAGCCCCACTCCTTTGGAGTCCCACTCCCATCCCTTCTGCTCTTCACTCTCCGCTAAGCCCTGGGCCATTCCCTCAATTGCAGCTGCATTAGTCACACTTGGAGACATGATCAGCTGGTATTCAGATGCAGTCAATTTTGTAAAGGACTGACATGATTCCATGGAGCAAGTGGGCCTAATAGGTCTGCCCCATTATATTATATATCCAGTTGTGGCTATCTTATTTGGTAAAACCAGAAATCCCTCAAATACCAGTCGTGTGCATATTACCTTTTTGTTGAATGCCAGCATTGTAAAGCTGGTCATACACAGCTCAAATATCGCCCAATTCATGCTGAATTGGCTGCAGTTCGGGCTGTGTGTGGTCCTATCTGCACCACCCAGCTTGATAACAAATTGCTAGCCAAACAAGGACTGCATCCAATCAGATGCATTCACTTTTTGGGTGTTCAAACAGCGGCAGGTTCTACAGCTGTCTGAATACAACAGCCTAGTTTGTGCTGGAGACTGCGCTGGACTGACTGGACCAGTTACTGGTCGTAGGTGGATGGTTGTGTGTGCACATAGGAAGAAATTCCTTCAGTGGGTTATGCCCAGTATTGGATAATGACGATGGACCCTCTTGGGGTTTGGGCTGCTGCCTTTTGGGTGTAGTCTTATGGACATTTCCACATGTTAACTTGGGAAAGTAGGAAGGAAGGAGCACCTGGTGTCCAAAGGAATGTAAACTTGAGGGTAGGTAAAAGATGTTTGTTGAAAGTATTGGAGGAGTTCTTGCTGCATCTGTAATCGCAGCTGTCATTTTGTCAGTAAGTTCTCTGACACTTCCCAAACAAACATGACACTTGGGGACTTTGTTTCCATTTAATAGCATGCAGCAACAGCCCTGAAGAAGGGAGAGTCCTTTCCCCTGAAACGCGTTTGATTGATGTACTTCCCAATACTTTGAATAAACGCCTTTTAACCTACGTTCATGTTTGCATGCTTTTTGACACCGGGCACTCTTTCCTTTCTACTTTTCCATGAGTACAATAGCCGGCCAGGGAGACTTTTATCCTGCGGACCGAACGAGAGGAATCAAAGTGTATGGCTAGCTTATGTTCCTGAATTTGACCAAGTGTCAGCCTCTTACATTCCCTGTTCAGCAGGCCTGGAGTGTGAGAGGAGGAAACCTCACATGCCAATAAGTTCACATGCTGACATGAGGCACGCTGGCAGAAGGAAAAAGCAGAGTGACAGAGATTTGAACCTATTACTGTGCTGCTTCAGCTTTCACTGTCCAATCACAGGCAGGGGACGGTACAGGGCTCAGAAGAAATTGATTAAAGCATATTGTGGCATTAAATAAGTACTGGCAGAAAATTAATATTGCAATTAAACCTGCAATTTTATTATATCTTTTAATGGACTATTTTGTTTTTTTTTTTTCTTTTTCCTTGTTATTTTTGGCTGGCATTCTGCTTTACAAATACAGGAATTCTATCCAAAAAAACGTTTGATCCTCGGTTTTCTTCATTTCATCTAGGATCTAACATGAACAAGTATATATGGCATAAAAGGTCTATTTATCATTGTCGCCAAGCAACATAATAAGAAATAAACTGCATCATACGTATGATTGAAAAATTAATCTATTTATGAGATATGTAAATATTTGGCAATGAATTGGTTCAGTGCCAACCTCACATCTGGGAGAAATGAAATAATTGTTTCTCCACCCTTAGCTTAGTCCGTCCGTGGTATTCATCCACACTAGATGTTTAGCTGTAGGTTTGCGATATGTGCTATAGTTAGTGATGTGACTTGATGGGACCAGATCAAACATGAAATCATATTACAGTATCATTTGGATGGTCACGTCATTATTGGTGGAGTAGTAGGCTCTGATTTGTACCGGGACTATGCTGACATCTAAGATGCTAGCATAAAGCTCTCCACTTCCTGTGGGACAACTGTGATAGGCTAAGCTTGTCCGCTAAGCTACTGTTGTCACAGACTTGTGTAAAGTCTCCATAGATACCTTTCGAGAATTCCCTAAGAGGGTGCAGAGCATAAACATACTCTAATGTATACCCTCTAGTGGATTGTCCCTAGGAATATGGCACAGCACCGACAAAATAATAAGGGATTGAATTTTGACATGATTCACCGAAATAAATGTTTCCATTTAAACATAATTGTTTAAATTAAGTGAAATTATTTATAGTTTAGATGTTAAATTGTAGGATTCCAGAACCAGTCAGTCTAGTCTTTAATGAAATGAATGTGTATAAATAACAATATTGTATTGAGGACATAGCATTAGCAATAAAGATGTTTATGGCCGCTCAGCATTTTTATAATGTTTATAGGGCTTATAAGGTCTGTGTTCCTGCCTAAACGGTAAAGATGGATTACAGCTGAACTTCACTCGAAAGGGGAAGTTTTGCTTCTCCTTCTCCATCCCCCTTCTCCCCCCGTATTTAGAATGCCTTTTTTGGGGGTTACTTGATATTATCCAAGGTTGTCCTCCATTCACATACTCATCTGCCCAGCAAATGCAGCATTGTCTGGCTACAATACCCTGCCAAAACCTGGATCCCACTGTAACGTTAGAATTCCATACCTCGTTAGAATTCCATACCGTCGTCACTTCCTGTCTGAAACAGCTGAGCAGCGCAGCAGTGCGCATGCTCAGAGCCCCGGAAACGTAATTGAAGAGCAAAGAATTTGAGAAGTGCGCATGCTCGGAGGGAATGAACTTCTCATGGTATTGTGTGTAATTTTATGCTTGCGGTGGCTAAATAAAAACACTTCGGCTGCAACATCAATCATCTCCTCTCCTGTCCCTGTGACTTGCCTGATCTCGCCTAATAAATATAAAAACGGCGGCGGGTGTATGAGATGTAAATGATGGCGATCGCGGCTCCGTGATCCGCTTTTATTTTTATTACCCCGAGATCAGGGAAGTGACAGGGGAAGGAGCGGACATGAGCCATGATGCAGAGGAGCTGTTTTAATGTAACCGCCGCAAGTTTAAGTACCGTGAGAAATCCATACCCTCCGTAGGTGCACCGGAAGTGACGAGGGTATGGTTTTTTCACGGAACACCGCGCCACCTTCTTCTCTGAGGACATGGAATGCTGGCTCTCTCTTCAAGGCTTTTGCAGTCAGCCCCCGATAATCCGCCACTAGGTCCCCCCCATTGGCTGCTTTGTGTCTTGTTCTGCAGCCTCCTAGAATATGTGACAGGGATATATTATTCCCGTCTAGGCGAGAATGGTGGCAAGGCGCTGAGCTGGATTTGGGATAAGTTGTCTCACAACCAAGAGGCAGATTTCTAATGAGTATCTACAACGCTGTCTATGGATTCCTGGGAATATGTGTAAACGTAATTGGTAGTGAGGCATGGTGCCCAAAATACTAAAAAAATCTTTTAGAGCTTTACATACACTTTAAAGATAATGTTTGACTACAATACAAAATAAGGGCATTCCTTATCTTCAGTGTAACATGTCCCTTGTGCTTCTGTCTTCCTATGCCTCACCACCATAATCTTCTGGTGTTGCGGGTTTTAATAGTACCGAGGAGCTGTCACCACTCTGATCAAGAGAGCCTGATTCTGCCCACCCTTTCTGCCCAGCTCCTTCATTCATAGACGCTGGTACTACAACATCTGTCAGATGATTGAACACTCTGTCCCCTCCATTCATAGATCATGTTTAATTTGTGGAAGCTGTATTAACTAGGAATGGAGGAGGAGGCCAGAAGGAAGGGCGGAGTCAGTTACTCTTCAAAAGAGTGTGACAGCTGCTCAGTTCTATTAATCCCCACTGCACCAAAAGATTACAGGAGGTGGGTTGTGGGTTCGGTGGAATCGTGATTATGTGCTTGTTTTGTAAATTTTAATTTACTTTTTCTCTGTAAACTACATTTCTCTTACGTCCTCCGACAGTCGCCGCCTCTTCATATTCGTCACATATGGGGTATTAGACTTTGCTCCGAAGGAGTAGCTAGGCAACAGAATATGTTAACATTAAAGCTTTTAACATATCCCACCCTCAAGGGGTGGTCCCCTCAGTCAATACCCTCCTACTTCCTGCAACCATATCCCAGTTTCAATGTCTAGCTTGTCAGGAGTGGCTGGCTCTCTCTGTGCTGGGGCTTTGTGCCCCAGACTCTTTCTTCTTTTTTGATTTTTTGTTTGAGTTTTCTCTCTACCTTTACTTAGCTGTTCTTTTTGTCAGCATTAGTTAGTTCTTCTGATGAAGAGGATCCTGCGGGCTGGGTCTCGGGCTGATCCCCCTGGTCGCAGGTCGTGGGTCAGTGGCTTCCCAGCCTGCCATTGAGCGTTCAGCCAGGTAACGCTCCTGGCACAGTGAACGACCCATCCCTGTTCGGTGCAGGGATGATTGGTGAGGTGGCTACCTCACTGGACGCTGTGCGGTTTCTTAACCCCCATTTTGTGCGTCTTGTATGCGACTCTCCCTGCCTCATGTGCAGCGGCTTGTTCGCCTGTGCGGGTCCCCCACGCCATTGTGAGGTAAGTGTATCTATGTGGGGACCTGTCTGTCTGGGGGGGTGTCAGTCTGGGACTGTGTAACCTGCCTCTGTTCTCACTGTTTGTCTCCCTATCACTCGGCTGCATGCTGTGGGCTGCAAGGGGGGGGGGGGAGCTGTGTGATACTATGTGTGTCAGCTTTGTCAGTGTGAGAAGCTGTGTGCTGTGGGGCATGTTTTGTGGCATGTTTGGGCACTATACAGCGATCGCTGCGGCGATCTACCATGTTTTTTTATATATGGCTAAATGTGTGCATTACTGTACTGTGGAGCGGCGGTTTCGGCGCCAAACGGCGCCATTTTGCCTACACTCGCTCCGGCCGCATGTTCTACATGCATGGCGGCCATTTTCTTGTAGCCTCCTATAGGCTTTAATAGAGCGCCCTGGTCACATCACTTCCTCTTCTCCTGGGTACACCGATCGAGGCAGCAGCAGCGGCGAGGGTCTCCTCAGGTTATATCCTTCTTATCCATTGCCTGTGTCAGTTTTATTGTCCCTGTGGGGGTCTCATTGTGCTTGTGTGTGGTGCGGTGGGCTGCGCTCGCCGTGCTTGTTAAAGGGGCAGTTAACCCTTTATTATCCGGCATTTTGATATTGGGGCAATGGATTCTCAGGAGGGCAAATTTCCTACCGCCTTGGTGGATAGCCAGGGGACTGCTGTTTCCCCCCCAGGGGGGGGATTTAGCCACTATTGTGGCTGGCCTTGCTGCTCAGGTGCAGATGCTGGTGGCTGCTCAATCTACCAAGAGACCCAGAGTTTCTCTTTCCTCTGAGTCTGAGGGTGAAGGTGATGGGGCTGTTATGGCGGGGGTCTCCTTATCGGGGTCCCGCTCCTCCCTGGATCTAGTGGGGTCCGAGGTGGAGGCTGAAGTTGAAGGGGTTGATAATTCTCCCCCTGGCTCGCCTGAAGAGCTTGCAATCATGGATGAATTGATTGCTTCCATAAAACAAACGCTGCGTTTGCAGGATGAAGTGTGTCCCCCCGCTGCCTTGGCGGCTTATGGGACGCAGAGAAAGCGCAGGACGCCGCAGGTTTTTCCCTGCAATGATGATTTTCAGCGCGCTGTTAAGGAACAATGGCGCAATCTACGCAAACCTTTTGCTGTGCCAAGTAGGTTCAGGCTGCGTTATCCTTTCTCACCTTCCACTGATGAACGGTGGTGTGTGCCACCCCCGGTGGATCACGCAATTGCGGTTTTAAACAAATCTACTGCGATTCCTGCAGAGGGTTCCCCGGTGTTCCGTGATGCCACGGATAGGAGATTGGAGTCTCTTGCCCGTCATACTTACTCTATTACGGGTTCTATGCTTAAGGCTCTGTTTGCCTCTCTCATGGCGGCCCAGGCTGTCGCAAGTTGGACGCAGATGCTTAGGCGCGTCCTAGTGGCCGATTCGGCCTCGCCGGCGACCCTGGATATGGTGGATCAAATCCACCAGGGTGTCATGTATCTGTGTGATGCGGACTTGGACTTAGTCCCGTTGGCTGCACATGTGCACAGCGTGGCGGTGTTGTCTCGCCGCCTGGTTTGGTTGAAATGTTGGTCGGTGGACCAATCTTCACGTAAGACCTTAGCCAATCTGCCTTATGATGGGTCTCGCCTTTTTGGGGAGTCCTTGGATGTGTTGATTAAGGGGATCACCGGAGGTAAGAGCACTCTCTTTCCCCATTTCCCCAAGGCTAAAGGGGCTTCTGGGAAGAAGCATGCTAATTTTCGGCCCCCTCAGGGGTCCTTTCGTGCCTTTCGGTCGCACTACAAGGGCAAACCGTTCAAAGGTCAAGGCTCTCAAAAGAAGCCCTGGTCTGGGAAACAGAAGTCCGGTCAGTCTGGATCCGCAGCCCATAACAGTGCGGCCTGAAGGGGCGCCCTCACCCAGTTTTGGGGTGGGGGGACGCTTGCTCGGTTTTCTTCAACCCTGGTTGGCCCGCGTGCGGGACAGATGGGTTCAGGAGGTCGTTCGATCTGGTTACAAGATCGAGTTTCTCTCTCGGCCGGAGAGCAGATTTTTTCCCTCAAATCTTCAGCTGTCTCCGGAGCGTTTACGGGACCTGCACCTGGCGGTGCGGGACCTGAGGGCTCAGGGAGTGGTGGTTCCGGTGCCTCATCGGGACAGATTTCTGGGGTTTTATTCCAATCTGTTCACCGTGCCCGGGAAGGAGGGCAAGGTTCGTCCAATTCTGGACTTGAAGGCTCTGAACCACTCTGTGCGGGTTCGCAAGTTCCGCATGGAATCCCTGCGGTCGGTGGTGGCTGCCCTGGTTTCGGGGGAATTCATGGCCTCCATCGATTTGAAGGATGCGTATCTTCACATCCCCATTTTCGAGGGTCACCAGAGGTACCTTCGATTCGCCATTGCGGAGGATCACTACCAGTTCGTGGCGTTGCCTTTTGGTCTCGCCTCGGCTCCGCGGGTTTTCACCAAGGTGCTTGCACCAGTTCTGGCATTATTGAGGGCCCAGGGCATTTCTGTCCTGGGGTATCTGGACGACATTCTGGTTCGGTCTGCGACCAGCCAGGGTCTGGAGGAGGACCTGTCTGTCACGATGCAAACTCTGCAGGAGTTTGGTTGGACGATAAATTTTCCAAAGTCGACACTGAGTCCGTCGGTTCGTCTTCCCTACCTGGGAATGATCCTGGACTCGGTGCAGGCGAAGGTCTTCCTGCCGGAAGACCAACTCAGAACTCTCCAGGAGGAAGTCAGGTCCCTCCGGGACGTTCCGCTCTCGTCTCTGCGGACGTGCATGAGATGTCTGGGATTGATGGTCTCGGCCTTCGAGGCGATTCCCTTCGCCCAGTTTCACGCGCGGGGTCTCCAGGCGGAGATCCTGTCCATGTGGGACGGGCGACCTCAATCTCTGGATCTTTAAATCTCGTTGAGTCATCGCACCAGAAGAGACCTTCTGTGGTGGCTCCAGTCCCCGATGGTGTCCGGGGGCAAGTCGTTTCGTCCTATCTCGTGGACGGTGATCACCACGGATGCCAGCCTGTCGGGCTGGGGTGGTGTTCTGGGCGTTCTGTCCGCCCAGGGAACTTGGTCGGAAGGGGAGTCCTCCCTTCCGATCAACATTCTGGAATTGCGTGCGATAAATCTCTGTCTTCATCGCTGGACGGACCGGCTGCGGGGCTGCCCGGTTCGGGTGCAGACGGACAATGCCACGGCGGTGGCCTACATCAACCACCAAGGGGGCACCAGGAGTGCCCGAGCGGCTCGAAGTGGCCGACATTCTGACTTGGGCCGAGACTCATGTCCCGGCGATAACGGCGGTGCACATTCCGGGGGTGGAGAACTGGCAGGCGGACTATCTGAGTCGCCAGACCCTGGATCAGGGGGAATGGTCTCTCCACCCGGCTGTGCGCGAAGTGGGGTCTTCCAGATGTGGACCTGTTCGCGTCTCGTCTCAACAACAAGGTGAGGAGGTTCGTGGCAAGGACGCGTGACCCTCGGGCAGACGCGTCGGACGCGTTAGTGGCCCCGTGGCATCAGTACAAGCTGATGTACGCGTTTCCACCGATTCAGTTGCTGTCCAGGTTCCTTCGCAGGTTACAATCGGAACGCAGCACGGTGATTCTTGTGGCGCCGGACTGGCCTCGCCGGTCCTGGTACGCAGACCTTGTGAATCTAGCGGTCGACGCCCCGTGGCGTCTACCTCTTCGAGACGATCTCCTGTCTCAAGGGCCGATATACCATCCTGCTTTACAGTCGCTGGCTTTGACGGCCTGGCTGTTGAGATCGAGGTCCTGAAGGAGAAGGGTCTCTCCCCGGAGGTCGTTCATACCTTGATCAACGCGAGGAAGTCTTCCTCGGGGAAGGTTTACTACCGTACTTGGAAGGCCTATTTTGCCTGGTGTGAGTCCAGGGGGTTTTCACCCCGCACGTACTCGGTTTCCCGAGTGCTGTCCTTCCTTCAAACAGGTGTCGATCAGCGTTTGGCGCTGGCTACGATAAAGGGTCAGGTGTCTGCGCTGGCCGTTCTGTTTCAACGTCCCGTGGCTTCCAACTCCTTTGTTGGCACTTTTGTTCAGGGAGTGCGGCATCTGGTTCCTCCTAGGAGGGATCCTCTTCCCCCTTGGGACTTGAATCTCGTTTTATCTGTGTTACAACGTGCTCCTTTTGAACAGATCAGGGAGATCTCGTTGTCTATGTTGTCCAAGAAGGTCGCCTTTTTGGTTGCGATCACTTCGGCTCGCAGAGTGTCGGAGCTGGCGGCTTTGTCCTGCAAGTCTCCGTATCTGGTTGTTCATTTGAATAAGGTGGTCTTGCGACCTAATCCTTCTTTTCTTCCGAAGCGAGTTTCGGAATTCCATCTTAATGAGGATATTGTCTTGCCTTCGCTGTGCGCGAAGCCTAAACATCCGAAAGAGGTGAGACTACATTCTTTGGATGTTGTTCGGGCGATAAGGGTTTACCTTAAATCGACTGAGTCTTTTCGAAAGACGGATTCCTTGTTTGTTCTTCCAGAGGGTCCTCGGAAGGGCATGGCGGCGTCGGCCTCTACCATAGCCAAATGGATCAGGCAGACCATTGAACAGGCCTATGCTTTGCAGGGGAAGGTTCCCCCTGTGCCTGTGAAGGCGCACTCGACTAGATCTCTGAGTACGTCTTGGGCCTGTCGTCATGGGGCTTCTGTAGCCCAGGTGTGTAAGGCGGCGACCTGGTCGACCGTGCACACTTTCACAAAATTCTACAAAGTAGATGTTCAGGCATCGGCGGATGCTTCCTTTGGCCGCAAGGTTCTTAGTGCGGCAATTCCCTAGGGTCCCTTGTTGGGGACCTCTGGCTGTTGGGATAAGTTTTTTATCCCCTGGTTCTTTGTCTTTTCCTGGGTTGTTGCTCCTGTTGAGCAATTATTTTTTCCTGTAGCCCAGCTGGTTTCCTTCCTTTGGTAAGGTTCCTTTCTTTGATGCGGAGACTGCGTTGCCTTTCGGCGCGGATGCGTTTCCCACCCCTCATGTTTGCACTGCTTTGGGACGTCCCCATATGTGACGAATATGAAGAGGCGGCGACTGTCGGAGGACGTAAGAGAAAACGGAATTTTTGTAAAATCTTACCTGTAAAATTCCTTTCTCTGAGTCCTCCGACAGTCGCCGCCCCCGCCCCTCTTTTGGGGTTTGGTTGTATACTCTACTGCTATTCCACTGAAACTGAGATATGGTTGCAGGAAGTAGGAGGGTATTGACTGAGGGGACCACCCCTTGAGGGTGGGATATGTTAAAAGCTTTAATGTTAACATATTCTGTTGCCTAGCTACTCCTTCGGAGCAAAGTCTAATACCCCATATGTGACGAATATGAAGAGGCGGCGACTGTCGGAGGACTCAGAGAAAGGAATTTTACAGGTAAGATTTTACAAAAATTCCATTATTTCAAATTGTGTTTTGTCACAGTTCTTTGCTTATTGTATCTGGGACGTTTGAAAGGTGTAATCTCTGGAGAAAAGCCTGGTACAAACTACAGTACTTTTTTTTTTTTTTTTGGACCGTCTTCTGTACACACAGGTGGAATGTTAGCCTCTGTGTACGGCCCTTAAGCATTGTTTGGTTTGGGAAATTCCCTGCATAATTTATGAGATGTCAGTCCTGTAGTTGCACCACCAAGAAGGAAAAATAAATATGAACTTCTTTGGAGACAGTTGGTGGCTTTACTTTTACTTTGTTTTGTACAGCATTGGCCTTTTTAAAATCCTTTTTCCTTCCCCAAACATTTAACTGGAAGTTTGCTTTATAGAGGTATATTGAGGTGCATTGATTTATTGGCGATGACATTGCAGTTGTATTATGTATTTTCATTTTTTTTCTCCTGACTTTTAAAAATCCTGATTGGATGTATGATTAAAACATCTCGGCCTCTGCCCTTTGCATTGTATAAATTTGGCAGTGGCCCCTGCACACAGTAAATGGATTCATCTACTCACTTTTTGGTGGATTTCATAAATGGACTCTATGTATCAACAACAAAACAAGCTGCCAGATTGCAGAGTATGGAAAAATAAGTTTCTTAATCCTTAAAGCCTAAGTCAATGTTTTAGGGAACAGCTGCATGTGTTAGAGCCGGTTCACACTGGGGCGACTTGGTCGCCTGACAAGTTGCCGTGGGTCGCCTGCCATAGATTAGCACAGGACCCGTTCTAATAGGAGCGACACAAGTCGCTCCGACTTAAAAAAAGGGTCCTGTACTACTTTGGGGTGACCTGGAGCGACCTGCATTGACTTCAATGATATGAAGTCCGTGCATGTCGCTCCGAGGTCGCGGTGTGTGCTGTGCACCGCGACTTCACAGGTCGCCCCGGCAAGTCGGGTCACCTGTATGTGAACCGGCTCGAAGTGAAGGAAATCGTTTGTTTGGACCAGTTTAGTACAAATAAACTAAAGTTTCTTAAAGCCCCTTTCACATTGATGGACCCAATCGGACCATCCATTATTCTCTATGGAACGGCGGATGTCAGTGGACATGTGTCCACTGACACCTGCTGATATCCGATTCTGACCGATAAAAACAGACAGATGGGGATCCGTTCTCCAACCGCCTGCTAGATTGGATCGGATGACCGTTGAATGGAAATGGACAGCTGGGACCGCCCCATAGGGAACACCGTGCTGTGTCCGTGTCTGCTCTGCTTCAGCTGAGCCGAGACAGACCTGTCATCCGCCGGCTCAGCGGGGATTAGCGGACAGGTTCCCCACTGAGCAGGTGGATCTGTTGCCGAAATCCACACTGTGTGAAAGGGACCAAAACCTGAAGTTAGTCTTTAACGACTTTAGCTCCGGAAGGTATACCTCCCTTCATGACCAGGCCATTTTTTACGATAAGGCACTGCGTTACTTTAACCACTTAAGGACTGGGAGGTTTTACCCCATTAATGACCAGGCCATTTTTTGCAATACGGCACGGCATTATTTTAATTGATAATTGCGCGGTTGTGAGATGCTGTACCCAAATAAAATTTATGTATTTTTTCCCCACAAATAGAGCTTTCTTTTGGTGGTATTTGATGCCAAATGTGGCATGTCAGGGGGTTAGGACTATTTAAAGCGGAAGTTCCACTTTTGGGTGGAACTCCGCTTTAACTGACTTTTTCAACACTTTTGAGGGGACCGGTGACACTACTACAGTAATTAGTGCTAAAAATAAGCACTGTTATTGTACTAATGACACTGGCAGGGAAGGTGTTAACACCAGGGGCGGTTAAACTGTTAAATATGAGACTAGGGGGGTGCTTTCTAACTGTTTGGGGGATTTTATTTAGTAGATGAACACAGAGACCTGTGTTCCTAAATAGGAGGAACATAGGATCCCTGTGTTCATCACAGACAGAACAGCGGTCTGCATTGTTTTCATCGGCAGACCGCCGTTCTGTCTTCATGGGAAGCAATCGCGGGTGCCCGGCAGACATCTCGTCTGGTTGCACGCGCGCACCCCCAATTTCTGCTACACAAAGTGACATACAGGTAAGTCGTTTTGCGTACCTGAGCCGACCTGTCGCAGTAAAAAATGGCGGCTGGTCGGCAAGTGGTTAACTGACAATTGCGTGGTCATGTGATGTTCTACACAAATAAAATTGATGTAATTTTTTCCCCACAAATAGAGCTTTGTTTTGGTGGTATTTGAACATTTTTTTATTTTTTGTGTTATACAGTTTTGAAAAAAAAAAAAAAAATATTTCTTACTTTCTGCTCTAAAACACATCCAATAAAAAAATGTAAATAAATACAATTTCTTCATCAATTTAGGCCAATATGTATTCTGCTACATTTTTTGGTAAACATAAATCCCAGTAAGCGTATATTGGTTTGCACAAAAGTTATAGCGTCTACAAACTATGGGATATTTTTTATGGAATTTTTTTAATGTATTTCTTACTAGTAATGGAGGCGATCAGCGACTTATAGCGGGACTGCGATTTTACAGCGGACAAATTGGACACTAAGTGACACTTTTCAGACTTTTTTGGGGACCAGTGACACCAATACAGTGATCAGTGCTAAAAAAATAATGACACTGGCAAGAAAGGGGTTAACATCAGTGACGATCAGAGGATTAAATATGTCCCTAGGGAGTGCTTTGTAACTGTGTGGGGGTGCTTTAACTGTTGGAAGACCTAGATCCATGTTCCTGCTTGGCAGAAACACAGGGTCTCTTTCTTCCCTACTAACAGAATGGCGATCTGCCTTGTTTACATACGCAGACCGGCATTCTGCCTCTTGTCAGGAAAGATCGGCGTGTCCGGGCGGACATCCGCTGATTGGCTCCCGATGTGTCTAATCACTCGGAAGTGCAAAATGACATACCTGTTCGTGATTTCGCACAGAGGAGCCGCCGTCCCGCAGTACATATACGTGGGGCGGTTGGCAAGATGTTAATCAAGTTGACCCTAGATGTTTATGGACAACGCACTTCAGGGGCTGCAACAGTCCCCCTTCAGCTTGGGAAAAATAACAAGAATACATAAGAGAAATGCAACATACAGAAAATGAATGGAAATAAATCGATAAACTAGCTAATTCTGCTCTTAAACTAGATCAAATAGGCCATATGTTGTGATATTTTGCTCAACAATAAGAACATTAAAGCTTGATCATACTGTATGTAAATACACAGCTGTATTCACATATCCCCAATGTGACAAAAATTAACTTGGGATATCACTTTCAACATCTTATGTTAAAAATAGTTTTTTGTTTAATTTGCAGATACAAGTAAAGCCACAACTAAGATAGGGAGAATATAAAAGGGGGCACATTATGTGGCCACTTGTGTGGGATTGTGGCCACCATTAGCAGTTCTGTCAGGTAAGCATAGGGGTATAGGTTTACAGGTTTAGGCTAGTAGGAGGTTAATTTTACCTGAGCATACAGCAGGTATCCGCCAATCGGTGTGCAGGGAAGGTTCTAGCAAGCTGGGGCAGAGGCTTTATAAGCTTGGTTTGGGCTGGGGTGCTTCCTTTTGCACCGAAGAGCACAAAGAAGAAAGTTCAGCAGAAGTAGTCCAGGAGGTTTTTTCTTACCTGCTGTCATGGAGGCCTTGATTGAAGCAGCTGATTGAGAAGGCAGAGAGTGCGGGGGGAGAAGCCTGGCTGCGGCATTGTCTCTCTATGTCTGGAATTACAGAGCAAGTTGCGGTTGAAGTTCACCCTGCTCCTTCACAGGCAGAAGCGCCTGCAGAGAGAGAGAAGACACCTGAGAAGCCGGCGTGTGTACCTGCAGGAGAGCTGCCATGCGTTGTCATGGCGGTGAAGACGTCCCAGGCGCACATGCGCCAAGCATCTAAAAGAAGACGAGCCTCCCTGTCTCCAAGAAGGGGCGGCGGAGGGCGGGCTGAAAACTAACAGGCGGACCCAGAGAGGAAGAGAAGGCGTCTGCCATCTCCACAGAGAATTATCCCTGTAGTTTCAAGAACACCTGCTGTGGGAGTGGCTACAGCGCAGCATGAGACAACAGGAGCATCTGACAGTGTGCTGCTGGAGGAAGCTGAGCAGCAGCCTGTTCTCCCCCCAGCAGCTGGTGAGTTGTGCAATGTACAGAATCTGTCTATATTAATTAACTCTTTATCTTCTTTGGTGCAATCTTTTTCTCGTGTCTCCCCTGCTGTTTCTCCTGTGCCTGTTAAGCCTGTTGTGTCTGTTCAGCAGCAGCCAAGCTGTAAACTTAATTTCTCACCTGCAGTATCTACTGTCTCCATTCCTTATGGTGATAATTTCGCTCATAGTAATATTAGTCAAAGTTTATCTAAGGAAAATAATGTTTTGTCCGCGCATGCACCATTGCTGGGATGTAGCGGTGTGCCTGAGGTGTGTATGAAGGGCGCGATGCCATGTGAGATGTCACCTCTGGGCTACCACTTGAGTGTTGGGCTTAAGCGAGTTTGTCGACTTGTTAACACTGTTACCTGCTCATAAGGAGCTGTCGGTTAGGACTGATAAAAGAGACGACAAACAGGATGAGGAGCGGCGCAGGGGGGCCCCTAGGTCATTCCATAACTGGTTGCAGGCGTTTTGTATATTTGCGGGGTTGATGGCTGAGAAGCACCCTGAGGGGTGTGGGGGCCTATTTCGGCACCTCGATTTTATCTTGGGAGCTTACAAGAGCTTTGGGGGGCTGGGCTGGTACTATTACGACAAATCTTTTCGTCAGAAGCTGTCAGTCCACCCCTCTTTAAGATGGGGTATGAAGGATGTCGGCCTTTGGCTGAACTTGATGTCCCCGCAGAGGCAGAATCCTGCTAGGCAGCCGGTGGTGAACACTCAGAATGCAGCTTATCGCAAAGGTTGTTGTTTCGCATTCAACGAAAGTCAATGTCGTTGGAATGCGGCTTGCCGTTCTAAGCATGAATGTTCATTTTGCTCTGGCCCACATCCAGTGAGTAAGTGCTTTAGAAAAAATGCTACGGTAGGGTCGGGGCAAGTTCCAAAGGATATTTTTTCCAAAAAGCCTGCACGCTTGTGAGGCTGGAAAGAATGCTTCCATGGTTGGACAGATACCCAAACAGGGAGAGGGCCAGTTTTCTCATTGAAGGTTTTGAGAAGGGTTTCCCTTTGCCCCCATTTGTAGGGAAAGGATGTACAGAGGTTGTCAATCTGAAGTCGGTGGAAAACTTCCCACAGGTAGTTAGGGACAAGATTTTTAAGGAAATCGAGCTGGGTAGGGTGGCAGGTCCTTTTGAGCATCCGCCTTTTGATAGTTTTCGTGTTTCTCCGCTTGGAGTGGTCCCCAAAAAAGAGCTGAATGAATTCCGTGTCATACACCACCTCTCTTACCCGAAAGGAAGCTCACTGATTGACGACATTGATGGAGATTTGTCTTCAGTGTCATATGCCACGTTTGAAGAAGCCATTGCTATGATAAGGCTGTTTGGCCAAGGGGCATTGTTAGCGAAGGCGGACATAAAGTACGCGTTTCGTCTTTTGCCTATATCACCTGTGGCATTTAATTCTTTGGGCTTTAAGCTGGAAGGTATGTACTTCTTTGACAAAAGCCTCCCTATGAGATGTTCTGTGTCATGTGCCTACTTTGAGGCGTTCTCTTCTTTTTGCACTGGGTGGTAGCGGCTAAGTCGGGTAGTGTGGGAGTTTTGCATTGCCTGGACGATTTTTGTTCGTGGGCCCACCAGATTCTGTGGATTGTCTTAGTTTGTTGCAAATCTTTAGGGGAGTGGCGAAAGATTTTGGGGTTCCTCTGGCGGAGGAAAAAACTTGCTTGAATACTACAAAAATAATTTTTATGGACATTCACATTGATACGGATCGTATGGAGTTCTGTTTACCTGTGGATAAGGTGCCAAAGCTGAAATCTCTGGTGCGGTTGTTTATGTCGAGGAGGAAGGTCCTATTGAAGGAGATGCAGTCTTTCTTGGGTTTGTTAGCGTTTGCATGCAGAATTATGCCCATGGGTAGGGTGTTTTCAAGGCGCCTTTACTTGTCTACTTCGGGCTTGAAGGCCCCCTTTTCCCACATCAGATTGACTAGTGACCTGGAGGATTTGGCTGTTTGGGCGGAATTTCTCAAGGTGTATAATGGTCGTTCATTTTTTCAGGAGGATTTCATTTTTGCCCTTGACTTTCGTTTGTTTAGAGATGTGGCGGGCTCTAGAGGCTTTGGGGCCATATGGTAGACGCATTGGTGTTGTGCAGGATGGCTGGAGTCATGGAAAAGTGGAAAGCTGACAAAAAACGTGGTTTTGTTGGAGCTGTTCCCCATCTTAGTGGCGTTGGAACTGTGGGGTGCATGTTTCGCGAATAGAAGGATTCTGGTGGAAACTGTCAACAAAGGGGTCTTGTTCGCGGTGAACTGCCTCTCATCCAAGTCCATTTGTGTGATTAGAGTGCTCAGGAGGATTGTCCTTTTGTGTTTACAGCTCAATGTATAGCTTAAGGCGAAACACACACCGGGTGTCTTGAATAATCTGGCCGATGCGCTATCTCGGTTTCAGATGGACCGTTTCGCCAGCTGTTGCCGGAGGCGGACGAAAAAGGTACCGAGATTCCGAGCCGAGTTTGGACGGTTGTTGGGATTTAGTCGAGAGGTCGATCGAGGGATCAGTGGCCCCCAGAACATGGGCGAGTTATTCTGCTGCCTGGAAGAGTTGATTGGCTTTCATGGAGGCAAAGGGCAAGATGGAGGGTCGACCGGAGGAATGTCTGGTTCTGGAGTTTATGGGTTCTTTGATGCAGCGGAAACTGTCTTATAGTTATTTACGTAAGACATTGGCGGGCATCTCTTTTTTCTGCCGCCTGAAAGGTTTTCCGGCTTGTACGACCTATTTTTCGGTACAGCAAGCATTGAAAGGTTATAGGAGGAAGGTGGCGGTAACAGATGACAGGAGACCTATTTCTATTGAGTTATTGGGGATATCTGCGGTATGACCTCATTAGTGTGTAATTCTGACTATGAAGCACTGTTGTTCAGAATGGCTTTTGTATTGACCTTTTTTGAGGCGCTCCGCATCTCTGAGCTGCTACCTTTGTCAAATAAGACTGAGGGAGGCCTTTTATATGATCAGGTAGTGGTAGGCAGGGAAGATGTCCAGATTTGGTTACGTCGCTCAAAGTCGGACACTCTGGGGAGAGGTGTGGCAATTACTATTAAGGCTCAGCATAATCAGGGTGTTTGCCCGTTGGGCATGGTCAATCAATTTGGTTGGTGGTGGGCGTTTTTTTGGTCCACATGGATTCCACTCCACTCACAAAATATCAATTCGATTTTGTTTTACGGAAATGCTTAGAGCGGCTGGGCTTAAAAAATTTTAGGTTTTCCTCACATTCATTCAGGATAGGGGCAGCATCAGAGGCAGCTAGAAGGGGATTTTCGGACAGGGTAATACAAAGTATGGGAAGGTGGAAATCAAAATGTTTTAAAGTGTATGTAAGGACTAACTTGTTTATTTGAATCCTTCAGGTTTTCAGCGAACAGTCTGGATCTTGGGCCACTCATTCATTTTTTGGGCGAGGAAAAGAGCTTCACATCGTATTTACAGTACAAATTTAGCACTACCTCTGGAGTTTAAATTATTTTGGAAAGGAATTAGAGGCTTGCAGTGGCACCAGCTGTACTTTCATTTGTCTAGATTGTTCCAAGTTTGGCCTCCTCCGTCCATCGTGGTTATTCACGCTGGGGGTAATGACCTTGGTAATATTAAAACTTTGGACTTACTATTTAAGATTAAGAGAGATTTGCATTTATTTTCCCTCTCGGCTCCAGGGACAGTGGTGGTATTTTCTGAAATAGTTCCTCGGCTTCCTTGGCTTTCCTCATCGCAGAGGAAAGTCATGGAGAAGATGAGGAAAAGGGTAAATAGGGCAATGGAAAAGTTTATGCCGTCTATTGGCGGCTTGTCCTATAGGCATGTGGATCTGGAGGGTGGCATCCAGGGGCTCTATCGCCAGGATGGCATTCACCTTTCAGATGTGGGGATTGATATTTTAAATCTAGGGCTGCAGTGTAGCATTGAAAGGGCCGCGGTGGTGGGGTAGGGCCGTCCTTGTTGCTCAAGCCCGGCTGGTGGGGACATTGTATTTCGTATGGTATTTTATGTTTATTGTTGCTCGAGTTGTTTTATAACTGAGCAATTATAAGTTATTTCAGTTTGAGTGTTTTTACAAGCAAGTAATTGATGATTCAATTGAATTGAATGATTTAACTATTCAAAGTAATTGTTATGATTTAATTTATTTATTTAAACCAATAAAGAGTGCCGCGGCCTTTTCTTTGCCAAAACTGGGGTCAGTGTTATTATTCTAGTTAAGTTAAGTGAGATTATGCGGGAGTGTGGCCTACAATTCCATATAAAAGGGGGCACATTATGTGGCCACTTGTGTGGGATTGTGGCCACCATTAGCAGTTCTGTCAGGTAAGCATAGGGGTATAGGTTTACAGGTTTAGGCTAGTAGGAGGTTAATTTTACCTGAGCATACAGCAGGTATCCGCCAATCGGTGTGCAGGGAAGGTTCTAGCAAGCTGGGGCAGAGGCTTTATAAGCTTGGTTTGGGCTGGGGTGCTTCCTTTTGCACCGAAGAGCACAAAGAAGAAAGTTCCCCGCCCCCCCTCCCTTTGTCGCGTGCACCTTTGTGTGGTTGGGTCACCCTAGTATACTAGGGGGGACATTGTATTTCGTATGGTATTTTATGTTTATTGTTGCTCGAGTTGTTTTATAACTGAGCAATTATAAGTTATTTCAGTTTGAGTGTTTTTACAAGCAAGTAATTGATAAAACAATTGAATTGAATGATTTAACTATTCAAAGTAATTGTTATGATTTAATTTATTTATTTAAACCAATAAAGAGTGCCGCGGCCTTTTCTTTGCCAAAACTGGGGTCAGTGTTATTATTCTAGTTAAGTTAAGTGAGATTATGCGGGAGTGTGGCCTACAATTCCATACTTGGTGGTAATTGAACACCGTTTACCAGTGCTGCAAGACCGGAGTGCTAACCAGTTAGCCAGTAGGCTGTCCCAGTTCTATACGAACTACTCTCCCATTGCAAGGAAAGTGCTTGCTGGCTCAGGATTTCAGCAGTTATTAATATTCTTTTGGCTGGATTTATTTTACTGGCACTCCAGACTGCAGTGCATGGCGGTCATTTTTAGTATGTCATAAATATTGTCTTATGAAGCTACACTTATGGCCTCGGTGACAAGCAGAAAACCTGACCTCCAACTGATCGTTCCAAGTCTGTGAATTGTGGTGTCCTGTTTTTCCAGTATGATTTTCTGAGCAGCTGCTGTAGCTCATGTGTAGAAAACGTCTGGGAGATCTGTCACTCTGCGGAATCATTTGTAAATGACATAAGTGGGTGTGATCTCCTCGGGTCATTGAAGAATGTGGAACTGCTCCCATTTCAATCACTGCTTTCTTCTTTGTCAAAACATTTTGGGCCTCCCTCTGGAAAGGTTTATTTTATTCTAGCTTCCGTGTGCTAGAACATTGAGGAGGCTATTGTGGTGTCAAAGTCATTTTTTATTTTGGTTTTTTGAAATTGTATTCCAGCCTCTGAGTGTTCCTTTTCTCTCTGATTTTCTAAAACTGGAGCAAGCAAACTCTGGTACAGCTGTGAATAGGAACCAATCAGCTTCTAACATCAGCTTGTTCAATTAAGCTTGGAAGCTGATTGGTTACTATGCACAACTGCACCAGATTCTGTGCGCCATTTTTAGTAAATTTTTTCCATAGTGTATATCTGGGGAAAAAAGAATGCAAAACAGTCAGTGCATCTCTGCAATGCATGCACATTTCTCCATGTTTTATCCCTGCAAAAACAATACAAGTACAGAAAAATACATATTGATCCACCAAATACCCAGTGAGATCCTTAACCACTTCAGAAGGTTTACCGCCTTAAATTGATTGTAAACCCACTTTGTTGACATTTACCTATAGGTGCTATAAATATCTCCTAAACATGCACCGTTTCGGAGATATTTACAGTGCATGCAGCTGATGAAGTCATCGGCGCATGCGCTCTGAAGGAACGGCCACCCCGTGCCGTTCCTTCAGAGCCCAGTGCCGAGAACGGCGGCTCCCGCGCGCATGCGCAGGAGTGATGAAATCGCGCCTCCGGCCAATCAGATGGCCGGAGGACGCAATCCAGGAAGCAGGACAAGTCAGCCGTCCTGTCGGCACTGCGGGGGCTTTGTTTTTAGGCAAGTACTTCATAATGAGCTAGTATGCGATGCATACTAGCTCATTATGCATTTGTCTTTACAGGTTTTTTTTTCAAATTTTTTTTCAGCGGTTTTCTTCCTCTTTAATGACCAGGCCGTTTATTGCGTTACAGCCCTACATTACGCGGTCGTACGACGTTATACCCAAATAAAATTTATGTCGTCTTTTTCCCCACAAATAGTGCTTTCCTTTGGTGGTATATGACCACCTCCTGAGGTTTTTTATTTTTTGAGCTATAAACAAAAAAAGACCAGCTAAATTTAAAAAAAAAACCCATATCTATTGAAAAAAAATTTAAATTCTAATTTCTTTATCAGTTTAGGCCAATTTGTATTCTGCTACATATTTTTGGAAAAACAAAATCCCAAAAAGCATATTTTGATTGATTTGCGCTAAAGTTATATCGTCTACAAGCTATGGGATAGATTTATGGACTTTTTGTTTTTTTTATTGCTTTTATTAGTAATGGCGGTGACCAGCGATTTTTAGCAGGACTGCAACATTGCAGTGCACAAATCTGACACTAAGTGACACTTTTTTGGGGACCAGTGACACCAATACAGTGATCAGTGCTAAAAATATGCACGGGTTACTGTATAAATGACACTGGCAGGGAAGGGGGCAATCAAAGGGTTAAGTGTGCTCGTAGGGAGTGCTTTCTAACTGGGGGATGGACTGACTGCAGGAAGAGTGAGATCTGTGTTCCTGATTAGTAGGAACACAAGTTCTCTCTCTTCCTGTCTGACAGAACAGTGGTCTGCCTTGTTTACATAGGCAGACTGCTGTTCTGTCATTCCTCCGAATGATTGCGGGTGGCCGGTGGCCATTGCGGCCTTCAGACCCACTTATTGGCTCCTGCTTTGTCCAATCACAGCAGGAGCGTGGCTCCGGCAGCGTGCCGGCACCCCCCTTGAGCCTTTTTAAAGAATCACGTACAAGTACGTGATTTTTGCCCTGCTACAGTAAATGTACGTGATGCAGTCCTTAAGTGGTTAAAGTGATTGTAAAGTTTTTTTTTTTTTTCTATTAAAATAACAAACATGCCATTTCCCTCACTCCCACCTGCCAAATGCAATCCTTTCAACTGAATTGCACTGAAAGTGTGCAGTGGTGTAACATAAGACATTCTCACTGCCTGTTAGGCGTCCTCAGAAATGCAATACATCGTAGATCACTATTTAGAGGAAGACACTCGCGTAAACGAGCCCTGCTGTCTTGGTACCCGTTTTCATCCCGCAGCCCAGATATTGCACCCATGGAATGGCCCTGCTGGGCTATAGACTGAAAAATTATAAGTGAGGCTCGGAAAAGAGAACTGACTCTTCTGATCATAGACACATATTTAGGCCCGTTCACACAGGCAGAGAGTTTACTGCTGCTGCATGGTGCTCCTATCAAAAATAATGTGTAGGACAATATGTGCCCAGGATAAATGCTCACAACACAGAATGCTTGCGTTCCAGACATTTGATAGAAAAATAGCCTAGGCTATATACAGCGTTTACCGCAGAAAAACAATTAACTTAATGTATGTGAACACTGTTGAAAACTTATCTTATCTACAGTATAAGTGAAAATACAAATCAATTAAACACATGAAAATTAATAAAAAGTTCCAAGGAATTGATAAATAGATAAATAAGTCTTTTCCAGTGGTGATCAATATATGTGAATAAAATAAATGTAAAATTCAATAAATAAAGTATTTTCAAGTGGTGATCAGGTGCAAAGTGCTTCATACTCAATAAATAAAAGTTTGTGACTTTCGTGACGTGGATTCCTCTTTTCCTGTGGCTTGTGGTAGAAATGAATGACTTACCAGAATTGTTGGGTCCTATGTGCTGTATAGCACTAGGACCTACAGCGCTTGGAGGCCTTACAAACACCTCCTAGCAGAGTGGCGAGCGGAGTGTTCCGGCTTGCGTTCCACGTGGTGAGTAGCGTGCTGACGTGCGTTCCACAACCTTGACGTGTTTCGTCACTTCCTGTGACGTTTTCAAAAGGCTACCTAGGAGGTGTTTGCAAGCAATTTCTTTGCCTGCAAACTTGGAGTTTGAGTCTTTCTTCGCTCCGATTTTTATGAATATTTGATGAATAAACTTTTAAAACCATAATACACTATCTGGAGCCTTTTTTTTTTTTTTAACCCCATATCCTGAGGATCGAGATCGGGTAAGGAGGAACCTAACCTGTATCCCACCAGGATCATCCACAAAGGGGATCCCCAATCCGGCCTGAACGGCCTCCAAGCGCTGTAGGTCCTAGTGCTATACAGCACATAGGACCCAACAATTCTGGTAAGTCATTTATTTATACCACAAGCCACAGGAAAAGAGGAATCCACGTCACGAAAGTCACAAACTTTTATTTATTGAGCACGAAGCACTTTGCACCTGATCACCACTTGAAAAGACTTTATTTATTGAATTTTACATTTATTTTATTCACATATATTGATCACCACTGGAAAAGACTTATTTATCTATTTATCAATTCCTTGGAACTTTTTATTAATTTTCATGTGTTTAATTGATTTGTATTTTCACTTATACTGTAAAGATATGTTTTCAACATTGTTCACATACTAGGCTTGTGACGGTATCAGATTTTCATGCTGCGATTAATTGATTAAGGTTTTGCCACGGTATACGGTATTATCACGGTATTCTATTATTAAATTTAAATTATTAAATTTCCACCTCACTTCAATTTCATTGCTGAATTTAGGGGCTTTGGTTCACTTATGCACATTATTATATAGTCAGTCAGTACAGACTCTGTGAACCAGGCCTAAAATAGGTCATCAAGCAGTGTCTGGCCTAACTGGTGATAACTGGTCCTGGCGCTCGGCTCCGATCCGATGGCCTGGTCATTAAGAGGGCAAATCCTTGTGGTCAAGAAGTGGTTAAACCTGAAGGAGGTGTTGTTTATAAATTACTTTACTATCGCTTTAGGCCTGGTTCACATGTATGCGGGTTGGTGGTTCACATGTATGCGGGTTGGCGGTTCACATGTATGCGGGTTGGCGGCCCACATTTGCACAGGCATAGCAGCCCATTGATGTGAATGGGCTTGAGCTGCTATGCCTGCGTTTTCAGCTGAAAAAAGGTGCATGCAGAATTTAAAAAAATGCAGTGGCCATGAAATCCATCCTTCTTTTGCACCATGCGACTTACCTGCCTTTGCTGCACACGCAAACTGTTTTTAAATGCCGTGCCCACGTATACAAAAATGCAGAAAGCTTGCCAGAGCAGGAACTGCAGGTTAGTCGCATGGTGCAAAAGCAGGATGGATTTCAAGGCCACTGAATTTAAAAAAAATGCTGCATGCACCTTTTTTCTGTGGAAAATGAGGGCATAGCAGCCCGTTCAAATCAATGGGCTGCTATGCCTGTGCAAATGTGGGCCGCCAACCCGCATACATGTGAACCGCCAACCCGCATACATGTGAACCACCAACCCGCATACATGTGAACCAGGCCTAAAGCAATAGTAAAGTCATTAATAGATAAAAACACCGGTCCTCCTGCAGGTTTAACCATTTCTGGATCGCAAGGATTTGCCCCTTTAAAGACCAGGCCATCGGATCAGAGCGCCAGGACCAGTCATCACCAGGTAGGCCAGACACTGCTTGATGGCTATATAATAATGTAATGTGGGCTGCTATGCGTGTGTGTGTGTGTGTATATATATATATATATATATTAGAGCTGCACGATTCTGGCCAAAATGAGAATCACGATTTTTTAGCTTGGAATAAAGATCACGATTCTCTCACAATTCTCTGTGTAACAAAAAAAAAAATTGGGATAACTTTACTGTTACGTTTTTTTTTTTTTTATTCATTAAAGTCTATTAATTGCGTTTGAGAGACTGCTGCGCAAATACAGTGTGACATAAAATATTACAACAATCGCCATTTTTTTTCTGTAGGGTCTCTGCTAAAAAATATATAAAATGTTTGGGGGTTCTAAGTACTTTTCTAGCAAAAAAAAACTGATTTTAACTTGCAAGCAATAAGTGTCAGAGAAAGATCCAGTCTTTAAGAGGTTAAACTTCCTTTCTCCCTGGCAGAGGGAAGGAAAAGATACAATGTAAACATTTTTGTTTAGCCCCGGTTCACACTACTGCGTGTGCGGGGTTCGCATGTCATGTCGGAGCGCACTGCTCCGACATGACATGCGATCAGCTGTGCGGTGCGAGTTTAGCCATACAGTTTGTATGGCTAAATTCGCATCGCACCCGCAGCAAACTCGCACAGGAGGCATTTTTGCTGCCGCATCAGGATCGGATCGCACAGCGGTTCACACTTGTGCGATTCGATCCTGTGCGAACTGCACGATCGCACTGCGATATGCGATCAAACTGGGGGTGTCGTTAAGATTACATTGACACCCCCAGCGGATCGCATATGGCAGTGTGAACTGCCGGGGGTGCGTGTGCGATGCGGGAAAAGGCTGCGAATTCGCAGCCTTCCCGCATCGCATATATGTGAACCGAGCCTTATAGTTACTGGGAGAGAAAGGCGTTAGCTGTGTGAGTGAATGAGTCATCCAGCTCACTGAAATGTATCAATTCACAAGTCAGACCCAGGAGCAGAGAAACTCGGTATTTTAAAAATGCCACAATAATACCGTGGCTATGCAATACCGCGATATATCGAATTACCAAAAACCGGCATATGTCTATCACATACATTAAGTTAATTGTTTTTCTGCGACAAGCGCTGTATATAGCCTAGGCTATTCTTCTATCATCCATTTTAAATCTACAGCTGCTGCCACACAATATATATTTTTATATTTATATCTCACTAATTACACACATTTTTATCTTATATTTAAACAAAACCTTTTCCGAGGCGCGGGGAGATACACACGTATAGTGTTATCTTTTTTCTGTTCCAGACATTTGTTTCTGGACGCATACTGCCCTAAATGTTAGTGCATTGTCCAGCTCCATCCAGCCGCAGCAGCTGTCAGCCTCTCGGTAAAGTTGAAAGGCTGCCACACCTAAACATCGGAGTCTTAAGCCTGCTACACACTACTAGTTTTTTTAGTTAAAAAACTGACAGGTCAGGTCAGAGCCGCTGTACTAACAATAAAATGTTAGAACACAATAGCACAGCAGGGGAGATTGCCGTACTGATAGGGGGGTGGCCCCCTCGCCAGAAGACTTCGGTCAGTTCTCTCAGCCATTGGCAGGGAGCGCTGATAGGGGGCCAATCGGCAGACCTTTTTCAGCCATGACCCTTCTACAGAAGCTTCTGCCGAAACCGGCTTCCGCACACACCAGCCACATGTTGGCCGGTTTCTGTTGAACCGGCTGATGTCCCCCGATATTCAACCTGTGTGTACTAGGCTTTACCCAATGGTGCTAAATGCCTATTGTGTACGAGGTCAAAGGCAGCACCGTCAGCTCACACAGAAATTAAAATGGTTGTAAAGGCATACATTTTTTTAACTTAATGCATTCTATGCACTAAGATAAAAAGCCTTCTGTGTGCAGCAGACCCCTCAGCCCCCCTAATACTTACCTGAGCCCCATCTCTATCCAGCAATATCCATGAATGCCTAGGCCGTCCGGGACTCTCCCTTCTGGCTGAGACACAGCAGTGGCGCTATTGACTCCTGCTTCTGTCAGTCAAACTCAGTTAGCCAATCAAGAGAGACAGGGGTGGGACAGAACCACTGTTCCGTGTCTGAATGGATACACAGAGCTGTAAGTCGGCTCGGGTGCCCCATAGTATGCTGCCAGGAGCACTGAAAAGGAACCCAAGAAGGGGAGGATCCGGGCTGCTGTGTGCAAAACCATTACACTGGGCAGGTAAGTAAATTTATTTCTACGCCGTGATGCAAATCATTGCAGTCGCAGCATGTGTACAACCTTGCCCGCTGCATTTACAGGGGAGTGCTAACATTTGTGCGAAACGCGTCTGCTTCTTTGTACCCTGCTCCATCTCTCAACCACTTGTCATATGAAGCTTTAATAAAAGGATTTTTGGAAGTGCAGCCATCCGGAATTACTTCCTTATACGAGCTGGGCTAGAACCTGACTAGCGTGTGTGGGGATTATCTAGAAACACACTCAACTGGAGCAACTTTTTTTTTTCGTTTCATTGAAGCCTGTGTGAATGTACCTGTCTGAGCAGAGGGAAAGGCTGTACAGATAAAACAAGTCTGTGTCTTCAACTCAGTTGGCAGAGGGATGAAATCTGCTCTAAGCATGGCATGACAATAACACTGGCTACGAGCGTGACTGTTTTTTTTTTTTGTATGTGTACTTATCCTATAATATCCTATAATATAATAATATCTTGTGTCTCTACAAATGTC
This sequence comes from Pelophylax lessonae, assembly GCF_965119305.1. Lineage (NCBI taxonomy): Eukaryota > Metazoa > Chordata > Amphibia > Anura > Ranidae > Pelophylax > Pelophylax lessonae. The sequence goes on from NC_138769.1 coordinate 173,115,254, forward strand.
TTTTCATGGCAAGAAAGGAAATGTTTATTCTAGCCGAAAAAAAAATGTAAGGTCAGCAGCCTTCCATGTAGCCACAAACTGTACAGCTAAAAACCTTGTATGTGCCAGACATCTTTCCTAACGCCTTCTCTAACCAATGCAGAGCATGGTTCTCTTCTCAGACACTATAAACATTCATTGCTATGAAGAGAAATATTCCCTGTTAAATTACTCTTATTATTCTTTTGGTGCAGGCTGAGAGCAGACAACACAAGGCCCCTGTGGTGATCCTGTCCCTGGCATGCTGACTGTGAATAGTTGAAGACTAAGGCAACACACAACGTCCCGATGAAGGAAGTTCATCCTTTGCCAGACACCTTGACAGCAGTGACACTTGCACATAGCCTGTCAACGGAGGTAAGACACAATCCCATAAACATTGCTTTAAAAAAGGCCTGGATTCTTTCCTAGGTGTACATAATATAAATGGGTACTAATATTTATAGGTAAAGTTGGTCCAGGGAATATCTGATTGCCTCTCGGGGGATCAGGAAGTCATTTTTTTTCCCTGCTGTAGCAAATTGGATCATGCTTTGCTGGGTTTTTTTCGCCTTCCTCCGGTTCAACTGCGGGTAAAGGATTGTGTATATGGGATTGTATGGTTGGGTTTTCTTTACTATTTTTTTTGTTTTTTATTGGTTGAGCCAGATGGACTTTTTTCAACCTAACTATGTAACATCAGACATGCTGTATATAATGCACAGAACCAGCATACAATTATTATAAGTGTACAAACACTGGCCATTCCTTTGGGAGTATAATGATTTGCAGTCATTTGTAAAATTTGTCATGTTCATATATGGTATTTAATGTCTTTTGTAGGTTCAAATTTAAAAATTAAAAGGACACTCAAAAATATCCTTATTCTCCAAAAATAATCTATACGCATTCACAACCTTATGGCCCTGTAATCTATTTTTCATGAAATAATTACTTACTCTATTGTGTTTGAAACTCCTAATACCAGCCATTTTCAAGCAGGGTTCTTCAGGGGTGCCTTGGCAAAATGCCTAAAATTGCCCCAAACTGACCTCCTTTCATGTGCTCCCCACAGACTTCAACCCCCTCCCAGAATGCTCTGCGGCAGAATCTGCCCTTCCAGGATGGATACAAGCCCTGGTGTGCTATTGGTCAAGATTACTCCACTTTTGGGCACAAATTATGATTCTGGGACTATACTGATTTTGATATATTACCTGATTTGGACTTTTTTGCACTGGATTTATATATGTTTATCTATATATATTCACATGTATATTATTACCAACACTGATTTATTTTGATTTATCCTCATTTATTTATGCTTACTTGGTGCAGCAATATTTTTATATATTAAGATTACTCCACTGCCCAATGAGAGCCCTCATTGGGACATAGTGGGGAGACTACCCAACTCAACAGGCACACTTGGGAACACATGCCAGCCTAGCTGAAAATCATGGTCATGCTGATAAGCAGACAAGGCCCACTATACTTTACCTAGCACCTACCTAAGAGGGTGCTACATCAATACAACTTAAAGTGTTACTAATCGGTGGCAGGAGAGATCTCTACCGTATTTGGGCATCTATTTGACATCTTCGATCACTACGCTCTATGCAGCCAACTACCCTCCCTTATACAAAACCCTGGGGGCAGACCTCAACAGATGGGCGACTAACCCCCCGTCGTGGTTCTGCAGGTTGCACTCGGTGAAAATGAATATTTTGCCACGATTACTCTATTTGTTCCGTACCTTGACGATATCCATTAACATGCCGGACCTCAAAACATTCCAGAACAAGGTTGTACAGTTTATATGGGGGGATAAGAGGCCCAGGGTAAATAGACGCACCCTGTATACACCTACGTTGAGGGGGGGTTTGGGAGTCCCCGATTTTCTCAAATACTACTACGCTGCACAGCTCACCCATTTGATAAGATTCCACTCTAGGGAACCCTGCCCGATTTGGATGCAGCTGGAAGCCAGTCATGTATCTGCTCATTTATTTGAACATTTACTGTGGCTACTGCCAAAGGACCGCCCCGCAATCCTGTGTCCCACCCTGTCCTTGTCTTTGGGAATATGGGGCCGACTGGCGAAACGACATGGTTTCAGATCTCCTCATGCCCCACTGGCGCCCCTACTGGGCAATCCGCGGTTTCCCCCGGGCCTCTGTCCCCTAGCCTTCACTTGGTGGACCAACAAGGGTCTTCTTCGTCTAGCAGATTTATGTGATAGTAGAGGTATTCTCTCCAGAACTGTATTGAAGGACAAATATTCTCTTCCAGAGGGGGAGTTGTACCGTTATACTCAAATCTCTCATTATGTTTCCTCTCTACAGAGCTTCAGCGATATAACTACCTCGACTCCAATGGAGTACCTTTGTACCAATATTGATAGACAGAAGGGATTTATCTCCACAATATATACAGTGCTACATGATGATGATGTTAAACTACCATACATGGTTCGATGGGAGGCAGACCTGGGGGAGGAGATGGACAGGGCGGAATGGAATCAGTTGGCGGTACTGAACTCAAAATCCCTAATCAATACCTCTCTGATAGAGGCCAATTATAAGGTTCTTCTGAGGTGGTACATGGTCCCTGTCAGGCTGGCAGCGGCGGTCCGGGAGGCCTCTCCTTTGTGCTTCCGGGGCTGCAGTCAGTCTGGCACGGTCATGCATATCTGGTGGACCTGCCCCAAGGTCCGCAGATTCTGGATCCGAGCATACAATTTCATATATTCACTCACTGGTGTTAACCTGCCTAAATCCCCTATCCAAGCGCTTCTGGGTAAACCAATAACTATGGCCCCAAAACACACTAAACGTTTGGTCGCTCTCATCTTTACGGCAGCCAAGATTACCATAGCTCGCTCATGGCGATCCCCGGTGATATTACTAGAACTGCTTAAAGCTAAATTAACTTGGATCATGGTGAACGAGCGAATGGTGGCTATCCTCCAGGACAAATTACCCCTATTCGAGAAAACCTGGGACCCTTGGATGAGATATCTGGCGGGACCCCAGTAGCATGAGAGGCTCTCATGGTGAGCTCCTCTGGAAACACCTCTTCACGGCTACTTTGGTTTCTTTGTGGCAGACCTGGACACCACCCTCCCCTTGCCCCCCTGTCTTACTCCTTCTCTACTCCCTCTTTTCCTTCCCAGACTTTCTTATTCTCCCTTTCTATTTTTCCTTTTTCTTTCCTGTATCTCTGTTGATCCATACTTTCAAAGACGCGGTCCCCTTGGGATCCCGTTGGGTTTGACAGTGCCGCCTGGAGTGGCCTTACTATGCACTGTAGTTCTGCCATCTGGTGCAATACTGCGGCTACATGGTTCCCCTGAGACCGGGGGTTGGGGATGGGCTGGGGTCTGGACGACCAACCCCCTCCATTCGGCGCAGTGTGTTCCCCTGCGGGGCGCCGGGAGGGGGCGGATCCGGGCCTGGCCCGGACCGACCGGCCGGGGATGTAGCAAACAATGTATCACTTGGAAATGTTGTATGTTGTTATGAATCCCTTCGGAGACTGTGTCACTTGTTGTGTTTTTAAGTTGTACCCATGTACTCCACAACGGACGTTCTCTACACTGTTTTATTGTGTATTCTTTTCCTTTGCATTTAAAACAATAAAAATGTATTGAAAGTAAAGTGTTACTAAACCCACAACAGTAAAATCAGTGTGCATTTGCAGTAAAGCATGCTGGTTATACTCACTGGCATGCTGGTTATACTCACTGTGGAACCTAAAGGGTAATCCTCTGCATTGCGTAGGAAGGCTGTTTGATCCTGTCTTCTCTGATCCTCCCCTCCTTCTACTGTCCCCTGATAATTTCCTGATAACACAGAATCTATGGAGTCAGCCTGGACATGCTCAGTTTGGTGTGTATTGCTAGAGAGTCTTTTTTTGCTCTTGAGAGAGTGCATATGATCAGCACAGGGCCAATCAGCACTATCCAGACAGAGGGTCAGGGGTTTTGCAGTCTCATAGAACAGTCAGAAAACTCCTCCTACAAGCTTTTACCAGTGCTTGGCTGAACAATGATAGAAGTCACAAGACTGCTATATCCTGCTGATGAGAAAAGTTATTTAGCAGTTTATATTTACTAAAATAATTGCATCTCCATGTTCTGTGTACTTTGGGAAACCAGATATAGTAAGTGCAGGGTCCTGGGTTTAGTAACACTTTAATGCTTCCACTAAGAGAAATATTGTGACCACCTTATGTCCTCTTTTATTCTCTCTATAGGGATTTGTTTGGTATTCATTAATTTATCTCATTTCATTTTACAAACTGTGTCTGAATACTCACCAGCCATTCCAGTTATATACCTTTTTTTTTTTTTTTTTTATGGCTTGGGACCATCAGCGGTTCGGGGTGGTAATGGTATGGGGGTTATTTTCTTGGCACACTTTGGACCCCCTAGTACCAATTAAGCATTGGTTAACCACTTTACCTCTGCTCACAGTAATATTACTGCGGCAGAGTGGCTCGTTATCGTCTGACGACGTAGTACTACGTCGTCAGACACTCCCCCTTCTGGGCGGCGCTTGCGCGCCGCCGGAGGCTCACTCCCGCTGTTTTCATTCACAGCGGGAGTCGGGCCAGGGGAGGAGCAGCGGCGATCGCCGCTGCTCTTACCCGATCGTCGGGGATCGAGTCTGGAGATCCGCCCGCTGTGTGTAAACACAGCGGGCGGATCTCCATAGTGACAGGGAGTGACAGATCGGACTGTTCAGCATAGCTGGACATCCGATCTGTCCATGACTCACTCAGTCACCTCCCCCCCTACACGTCAGTAAGCACCAGGCATACATTAACCCCTCCCTCTCCAATAAAATTAACCCCTTCCCTGCCAGTGTCATTTTTACAGTAACAGTGCATATATATAGCACTGATTACTGCAGTAATGTCACTGGTACCCCCAAAAGTGTCAAAAATGTCAGTCAAGGGTCCGATCTGTCCGCCGCAATGTCGAAGTCCCGCAAAAAAAATCGCAGATCGCCGCCATTACGCGTTAAAAAAAAAACACCAAAAATGACAGAAATCTTTCCCTTTGTTAGTAAACGCAATAACTTTTGCGCAAACCAATCAAAATACGCTTATTGCGATTTTTTTTTTTACCAAACATAGGTAGCAGAAAACAAATTGGCCAAAAATTTTTTAAAAAATTGGTTTTTACATCTTTTTTGGGGGGAATTTCATATAAAAAAATGTTAAAAATATTGTTATTTTTTCAAAATAAACGCTCTTTTTTTGTTTATAGCGCAAAAAGTAAAAATCGCACAGGTGATCAAATACCACCAAAAGAAAGCTCTGTTTGTGGGAAAAAAAGGACGTAAATTTCGTTTGGGTACGGCGTCGCACGACCGCGCAATTGTCAGTTGAAGTCGCACAGTGCCGAATCGCAAAAAGTGGCCTGGACGGAAGACCGCAAAATCCTCCGGTGGTAAAGTGGTTAAATGCCGTGGCCTACCTGAGTATTGTTGCTGGCCATGTCCATCCCTTTATGACTACAGTGTACCAATCCTTCTGATGGCTACTTCCAGCAGGATAATGCACCGTGTCACAGAGCTCAAATCCTCTCCCCACTGGTTTCTTGAACATGACAATGATTTCACTGTACTCCAATGGCCTCCACAGTCACCAGATCTCAATCCTATAAAGCACCATTTGGATGTGGTGAAATGTTAAATTCTCATCACGGATGTGCGGTCGACAAATCTATCATGTAAATATGGATCAAGATCTCTAAGGAATGTTTCCAACACCTTGTTTCATCTATGCCATTAAGAATTAGGGCAGTTCTGAAGGCAATCTCACACTAAACTATAACCAAAAAACAATGCAGCACTATCCTATTATAAATTAACAATGAATTCCCAACTCCTATCAATATATAAATAAATACTGTAAGTGAATGACCAAATGTACAGTAAGGAAAATTTTTAAACACTTTGGGAGTGTCCAACATCCTCACGAGTTGGATGATAAGTATACATTGTATACAGTAGAGACACACTGTAGAGCGATCTGTATATATGTATACAATGTCCGCTGATTTTGGTTTATTAAAGGTTTTTATCCAGTGTATTCAATAAAATAATTTTATTTTACTCATATGTGTTTGTACTTGGATGCCGATTAAAGTCCCATAAAGGTTGCCCCCCCCCCCCTTTTTTTTTTTTTTAAGGTTTTTCAGGGTTCATGGCATTCACCTTAGAATGAAATCACCATCATTCTTTTTTTTTTTTCTGAAAAATCACTGCAAATCAAATAAAAATCACTGCAACTACATGCTTTCTTCTTTGCTGTGCAATAGCTTTAAATTCCTGTAATTACGAAAAGGGCTCCATTTCAATTCACCTATCTTCAGCAAACATCAGATACCTCCAGAAATCTTTCATAATCCCATCCTGACAGAAGTGATAATTCTACAACTGAAGAACCAGTGCTGAAAAGGTCATTTGGATTTTGTGGGTTGACTGCGAATACACAAATACAATAACGTATAATATGAGGGGCAGTGATGTCTGATCTCCTCTTCATCCAATCAGATATTGCGTTTCTATATTTCATTTGCTTATATCTGAATTAATAAAAACACTTACACAATATAATTACTATTCTGTTTTGGGGTTTAAAGGCATGTTGCTATGCAACCCAGGACTACCAAGATGCGTCAGTGATAACAGCAAATGTCCTCAGGGTTGTGATAACATCAGTAGAGGATTTCTATGGCTCCGAGCAAAATAGAGCCAGAAAATAGTTAGCCAGAATAAATAAAACTGTCATTTAAATTTAATATTTCTAACTTAGAATTTTAAGAGTTTACAGGTCCTTTATTGTGTTATGCTCAAAAGTTATTTAAAGTACAAGGGGTCTTTACAAAGTTTCTGCATTATTTTATACACTGTATAATAGAGTTAAAAAAAAAAGTGTAAAAAGGTTTTGAAGAACACTCCTTTAACTGAAAGCAAGCCTTTTCTTTTTTTTTTTTTTTTTCACTATCCGTTTTTTATTGCTGTCTGTGTACCAGCTAGAGAGATTCACCTTCTCTAGATGTCCTGATCACCAGTGTCATGGGGGAAAAAAAATAAGGGTAAATCCAAAGTTTTTAAAATAGAGGGAAAATCATCCTGTTGGAATGCTTGTCCCCAAAACAGCAAAGGGGATTTCCCGGTCAAGGTAAGCGCTTACTTCTTAAAGTTCAGAGGGCAGGAAGAAAGGGAAAATCTTCGTAATGAGATGCAGATGGCTTAAAAAACTGGCAGCTGTTTTAACCTTCCCCCCTACTATATCCAAATGTTTAGATATAGTTTAAGCCCAGATGCCCGACGTAAATATATCAACTTCCATATGCATCAATAACTTTATGACTGATATGCTTACCTAAATAATGTGTACAGTGTTTTTAAAGTTTTTTTAAAACCCAATTTATAAAATTTGACCTGGGCACATATATCTTTAGTGTTTACTTGCCTCTCCCCATGGTTTTTTGCTGCTCCATTCTTCTGTTATTTACATGATAACTTCTGACAAGTTCTCCGTACCCTGGAGATAAAAGCAGCTGAAAATTTGTGTCGGGGTGGGTGCTATAAATAGATTAACAGAGAGCTGGTCTATTTAAAGCACAGCTCTGCAAGTATCTTCGTTCTTCTGCCTATGTGGAGAGGGGGGGGGGTGTGCCTTTCTTCCAGTCAGCTGTCACACAGTGCATGCCAAGACTTTACTCCCACAGCTGAAACAGGTGAAATACATTCTAACACAATCTTCACTTTCTAAAGAATACAGCAAGCTGAAGACAGCAGATTTACAGTATCTCACAAAAGTGAGTACACCCCTAACCTTTTTGTAAATATTTTCTTATATCTTTTCATGTGACAACACTGAAGAAATTACATTTTGCTACAATGTAGTGAGTGTACAGCTTGTATAATCGTGTAATTTTGCTGTCCCCTCAAAATAACTGTGAAAAGATATAATAAAATATTTACAAAAAAGTGAGGGGTGTACTCACTTTTGTGAGATACTGTACATTAGGGCTGAACGATAGTCGATGTGATATCGACTATCGTTCTGCGGGCGTGGGAGATATTCATATCGCCGAAGACACGATATTTAGCACAGGGAGAAGTCGTAACTCGGGGGAGGAGGAGGACTCACAGTGTTGGCAGCCGACACATCCGTTTTGCTTTCGGCTGTGATCGGAACTCCAGCCGGATGCAATCCAGCCCTCCCAGCTCTGCCTCTAGTCTCCAGCCGACCATTACTCCGCCCTGCTCTGCCCATTGTCTCTCCTGGCTGCATCGGGGGCGTGCACAGGGGCGGGATCAGGCTGTAATGTTTTGTAAATGGATTCAATGGAGAGACAATGGGCGGAGCAATGGTCGGCTGGAGACTAGATACAGAGCTGGGAGGGCTGGATTGCATCGGGCTGGAGGGGCGGAGTTCCGATCACAGCCGAAAGCAAGGGGAAACCGATATCGACACAACACCGGATCTCGGTCCGGCGGGGTCGGGTGTGTGTGTTCCCCGGCTACACTCCGGGCACAGCACCTTCACCAGGTGAGATCGGGGGAGGGATGGAGGTGATCAGCTGACACCGGGCACACCGCACACACATCGCTTCCTTCCAGCTGTGCAGTGTCATGTAAGCTGAGCGCTGATTGGCTGAAGCAGCGTCTTCCTCAGTGCGGCCTGTCTCCTCCCCTGTGATATGTGTCTCCCAGTGATAGCACGTGACTGTGGAGAAATATTGCGATATATATCTTTGAAAACCAAATATCGCAATGTACTTTTTTTCCCAATATCGTGCAGCCCTACTGTACATGTAAAACTTATGTAGCGAGATTTGTTTCAGCTCTGTGTATCATCTGAGGCTGTTCACTTCACTGAGTATATGTAAGGGTTTACATCCACTTTAAGAACATAAGGATTTTATTTGGTTCACTTTTAATATAAAAAATCTCTGCTCATAGTTTTTTTTATAAGCCGAGAAAGGACAAAAATGAGAAACTAGGAGCTTGCGTGTGTACAGCTCCTGGTTCTAAGAGTGTGATAACACTGACTGCTACAAGTCTCAGACTAAAGATCGGTAATAAATCCGAATGGTTTGCGACTATGCAAGAAGCACAATATTTAAAATCATTGCAGTTTTATATAAATGAAACCTGTTTTGTGTAAAATTAAATTTCATTTACTCGGCTAGAATGTAAGCTAAAGTTCCCACAGCACGGGGAACTGTACTTCAGAACGTTACTCTACAGATTATGAGCGACTGATGGTTAAATACAAAAGGCAGCAATATGCCAAACTCACCACAGTGTGACTGATGTTTCTTAAATCTGTTTGGATCAGCATAGTAAAATATATTGGTTAAAAATTCCTATAATTATATTTTTTTCTACAAGTTAACTTATTTTTCTTTTATTGCGCTGGCATATAGAATGATTTAATTCTGTGCTTACTAACATTTTGTTCTTTATCCTGCCCACATAATCAGTGTACATGAATCATGAAAATGATTACACTCATTTTTATATTGTATGTTTTTTTAAAGCTCCTTGCAGATATAATTTGACGTGAATGTAAAATGTTTTTTTTTTTTTTCAGGTCAGAATTTAGAAGATGGCAAAATCACGATCAAGATCCCCCAGGTGGAAGCCCAGGTAAATAAGAGGATTTTTATACTGTATGGGTACAATGCATAGACTCCCCTGAGATCCCATACATTATATATGCAATGAACCATCTGCAGGTCAGGAAATATGGTTTCATTGTGCAATATATTCTTTGGAGCCATCATCTGTGTACGTTTACAATCCTTATACTGAGCCAAGTGCTAACTGTCATAAACTATTACATATCAGATCACTTTCATTTCAATGCTCCTAATAGGAAATACGAATACTGCTGTATTTGGGGTTTACAATAACAAAGATTATATTAGAAAATGGTAAATCAATTCTGTTTGTTCAGCCTTAGGTTGGCCATATTCTGTTCCATGTTTTCTGTGGGCTAAACAAAAAAACAATTATTCCTCTAAATACACAAAGAAGGTGGATGGAGGAATTCCCCTCTCCACTGGAACATTGTATTCTGAGAGTGGGAGCAGCTGCAGCCTCTGATTAACAAAACATTTCCAGCATGTCCCTTCTACAGAAGACGATCAAACTATTGACTTCTGGCAAGCGGGGATGGCCACACACTGATTGAACTTCATTCGGTCTCTGTTGAACCGTCCAAAAATTGATCAGTGTATTGCCAGTTTCAAAGCTGAAATCTAGGTATGATCTTTATTGCAAAGTTTCCTTGTTCCAGCTTGGACCAATGTAAATAGGTCTAAAGACTGTGGCAATCACTGTAGGAGTGGCGATTGTAACCTTCAACAGCGGTCCCTCGAGTTTGAGATATGCAATAAATATACCTGGAGTTCGGCTTTGACTGAGCAAAGTAATCTCACTGTCAGATCCTTTTGGGGAAAATAGAACAAGCATGATCCTGCATGTCCATTCCAGGCCCCCAAATGGAATCTCTGTAGAAGTAAAGTGAGATTGTATCTCTCAGATGGAGAACAACAATCTTAGCTGACAGCAGAGTGCCTTCTATCATGGACAGACCTAAGGTTGGGGTCCTAATGCCAAGTTCCTAGATAGTTTTAGGTGGATCCCTCCACTAGGTATCCATTGTGACTAGTGGTAAATGTTGTGATGTGTAGGGGTAGTATTAGAATGTAATACTGTTTAAGTTTCCTGCTTATATAAAGTGTGCAGGCCATCTGCAGTCACCATGGAGCAATATATTGCACATTAAATGTCAGCACAGTGGAGCAAATGTCTAAATATTAGTAATTTATTTATATATTTATTTTTGTAGACCTCCAGCACAGAGAAGTCCAGAGCATAACAGACATAGACAAGATCATTACCACAATAGCAATGACTTCCATAGAGACTCAAGAAGGTCAACACACTGGGAGGATGATCAGCATAGGCAGAACAATTCCAGATTTGATTCCTACAGTCACTTTGGTGATAATTTGTTTAAACAAGGTACATCTGACACCAATCTAAGAAGATCCCCATTCGAAGCAATAAATCGACTGAAGAGAGCGTACTCTCCTGAGCGAAGGGGAGAAAGCAATAGAAGATTCCCACCAAAATCTCCTGAAGAAACAAATTACAGAGAAAATACTAGAAACTTCCATAACCACAGAAATCATGAAAGAAATGGTGATAATCCCGCGGTACAGGTACAGAATAACGGTTTTAAAGCAGCAAGACGTGGGAACAACTTTCATAGACCATACAACAGAGACCATAATAAGAACTGGCATGAAAATGATGGCTGTTGGGATCAGCATGATCCAGCAAACCAGTATTTGTCACCTCATAGAAGAAGACCTGAAGAACATGAACGAAAGTCATTTCAGAAGAGGTAACATATGCACATAGCTATTTCCTTCTAGCCATATTTGCTGAAATATAGGCACTGAATTATCTATGTTAATTCTGCTCACAAATGTAATGATGATTTGTGTAAATAGGTATCCTGAGGATGATTACAGAGAACATGAGCCACATCATAAGAGAGTCAGAGAAGCAGAGCGGCATGACTTCCGACCACCTCTGAAAAGTCCCCACTGGAAAGATGACCATCCAGATAGATCATATTATACTAAAGAGTGGTCAAAGAACATGGAGTATAGAGATCCTACTCCATTTGTTCATGAGAAACATTCAGGAGCCTTAACCAAAATTGAATATGACTATGGTCATCAATCACCAACATATGTATATACTGCTGAGCCTGTGTTGGAAGATGCACACGCTGAAAGGCACAGCCATGTTGAGCGGCACAATCGGCATGAAGAGAGAAAAAATGAATCTACCAGAACTTCTCAATACCACAAAACATCAGATATCAGTAGCAGAGAAAGGAGGAGGTATGACGATAGGTCTTTGGAGCCATTGTCTAAATACACTTCAAAAAAACATGACAACAATATGGCTTCCAAAAATGATATTGACGTGAAGCAGGCAAGCTATAAGCACAAGGAAAAAATAAGAAAAGAAGGTAATTACCAGGGGAGAAAAGAAGCTGAATACCAGAAGGATCCAATTTCTCCACTCCATCTGCGAAGTCAAAGTCCCCAAACTCCAGACCCAAAAGGTGTATTGAAGATCACTTCTGAAAAAGAATCTATCGTTGTTAATTTGGATTTGAAGAAATCGTCGGATAAGTATAGGTATTTTTGCTTAATCCCATTCTTGATTTTTTTTTTTTCTTGGGTTTTATGTGAGGCTGAGGTAAAAGTTCATGCTTCTTTCTCCCGTGAAGATGGGAGAATTATCATCTTTTTAAAGCATGCTGGCACCATGCAAAAATGTTCACACATGGATCAAAATTCAGTGAGTGGTGGCACTGTAGCAGCGAAGCATAACAAATCTAAGCTATCAACAGAAAGCGGGGTTCATTGTAAAAGAACGAAGCATAATCTGTGACGAAGAAGAAAATTACTTTCAAACAAGTTAAAACGGAAATCAAGAACTTCGAAATATTTACTTAAAAGGTCATGCCCCCTTCATACATGACGTGACACGCGGATCATATGAACACTCTTCATCCAAGCCTAATATTTTTCGCGGAAAACATATTTGGGAATGGCCTACGCGCCCAATGACTTCACACTCCAATTAACCTTTGGAAAGCAGTTTTAGGATTCGATGATTGAATAAATGTTGTTTTTATTCCCCAAAGAAAGGGAGAAATTTTACAAAAGTTTCCATGAGGTGGACTACTGGAAAATTAAATCAAATTCTTTTTAATATGTGGAAACTTTGCATGGCCTTACTCTAAAAACAAGATTCTAACTCTCGTACAGTCATCATTGTTAATTACCTTGTTTATTTTTGGCTGCACCATCAAGTAAGATTTGGATGATGGGCCAAACCATGTCTGAGTAGAAGAAATTGCTGCTTGAAACTCTTAAAACTGACTGAAATCTGCTGTCTTGCCAGTTCTCATATTTGTTGTAACCTTGAGTATTTTGGATTACAACAGGTTCGTTATTTGGGCTGATTAAGCAACGAAGTGATGACATCAAGTGTTGGTTCAATGAGAGCTGCCCATGTTCGAGAAGAGAAACTTTACACTTTTTCAGCTGCTTGAACTCTGTCCAACTAGCTCATGACCTTATTTGTTGTAGATATGAGTCTATTGGATTTCAGCAAATGCGTTAAAGATTTTATCGCAAGTTAGGAAACCGTGAATACCATGAATAGGAGGAACCTGTTTACTAAGCACAAAGAAAAAGAAGGTTGGATTGAATGAAAATGATCTATCCTTTTAAATTTAAATTGACTTTAAACCTAATAATAACACCGGAACAAGTGAGACAATTTTTGAATACATCTTTCTATTAATACAAAGGCGTGAACCTTATACTACAGAACAAGATCCATAAGGCCACATTTTGTTTGAATATCAGATAAAAATAAAACACTAAAGAATTGTAATTTTTTAAACTTGAGATCAGCATTGCAATACAATTTATATTCATTGTTAATGGCCCTAGAAAACAAGGCTGCATTGAAAGTCGCATGAAATTTTTCTCACCTCACAAATTTTTGGTAGAGCAGGAAATAATACAATGTGCCAATCCCACCACTAAAACATGTAATCCAAGAAAAATCCTAATATAGTGTTTCATGATTGGTTGGCTTCATATGTTGCTGTATATATTTACATCAACAATTTGGATCCTATTTGTGACCTCAAAGAGCAAGAGTTGGTGACCAGGTAAGTGGTTGTTTCTGTGTTACCATAAAACCCCCCTACTTTTTTTTTTTTTTTGTTATCATTGAACATAAGTATGTGTAGCAACTATTATTTAAAGCAGTGGTCGCCAACCTTTTGGACCTTGCGGACTACTAAACTCACAATTTTGAATCCTGCGGACAACTAACATGAATTTTACAAGCCTTATACAATCAATGCTCCAGCTGTTTGCCCCCCCCCCTCCCCTGGTTCACACTGCTGCCTTATACACACATTACTCTGGCTCTCTGCCCCCCTCCACCTGGATCACACAGCTGCTTTATACACAGAATGCTCTGGCTCTCTACCCCCCCATCCACCTGGATCACATTGCTGTCTTATACACAGAATGCTCGGGCTCTCTGCCCCACCCCCCACACGCACACTCTGCATCACACTGCTGCCTTACACAGACTCATCATTGGATCTCACCTCCTTATCCAGCCATGTGCTCCCTCCCACAGCCTGGGATCAGTACTGCCATTAGAAGTCCCCTCTTTCTTCACCTACCACTCTCTGCACTACTCCCGGTGCCTCCCTCCGAGTTCACAAGAGCCGGAACTACAGAGGAGGCATCAGGTATCAATGCATGTTGACAGTATTGACTATCAACGCAAATTGAGAACGACACTGGAAACAACATTGGGTGATTTACACACGCCACAATGTTGATTTGCGGCAGAACCTATGGGGATCAATAACATTTTCTCGAGGACAGCTGGTTGGTGACTGCTGATTTAAAGCGTTGGTCTCATAATTTGATTTGTCTTATGGAACAAAGCTTTTTGATATTTGTTTATCACTGGATCCCAAATCTTCTCTATCCTGCCATTAAATGGTTTGAGACTGGAACATTGGTGAAACCACCGAATCTTCTAGTGTGTTTACCTCCAGTTCGTTTTGACTGCACATTTGGTTGTCATTATTACAAAGAGATGACCTGTCTTGAAAATATTGGGTAAAAAAATTAGTGTTATTTCCAGACCTTGAAATTCTTATTAATGGAAGAGTTTAAAAACGGGGAAACTAAGTAAGCTTACGTTCCATAGGGGAACAGCTTTTGAGCCAACACCTACAAAAGAATTAGTGTGTTTATAAGCACATAACATAAATTCTTTTTACAATAGTTTTTATTTTTGCTAACCTAAAGTTTTTACATTTATTCTGTTCTTGACAATATGACAATTCTGTAAGCTTTTCTATGTCTCCATAAGCATCTTCTGTAGTCTCTTTTAACCATCTTTAATTCATAAGCACCTACTGCAGCACATTTTACCGCCTCGCTCCAGTTAAGTTCCATTATATGTTATCCTGTACACATTTGCATATTAAAATATGTTGCAGAGTTTCAGATGTCATGGGCTTTGTCTCATTTCTAGACAGCCTCATGAGCAAAGGAACAAACCTAAACACCTGCCACCACCACTATCTAACCCCACCCAAGGACAGGCGATTTCAGAAGAGAAGCAGCAGATTTTAGTTGGGGATGTGCAGAAAAGGTACCATTTATTTTACTTTTATATTAGCAGTCAAATTTAGTTTGTTATTCTATATGTAGCAAAAGTTGACTTTATGCACAAGACACCAATTTTATTTTGTAGGAATAAGACCCCAGGGGGGATGGGGCCAGTTATAGCGCTTGCTGGGATTAGACCAGGGGTGGACAGTGGCCTATCAGTGTCCCAGGTTGAGGAAAAGTACGCTTAACAATAAAGTGCTAGGTGCTATTAAATAAGTTAAATGGTGTGAAGAAATACCATATAAATATTGACGTGAATAGATGGATGGCAGTCAAATGGCATAAATAGCATAAAATATGATCAAATAAATACTGTCACAATAAAAAGACATTAATAGTGCTTCAAGTGCAAATGTGCAAATAAATGACATAAATTATAATCAAATAAATAAAGGACATTAATGGTGCTTCAAGTGCAGTTGCAAATGTGCAAATAGTAATAGTCCAGATAAAAGTTCATTTAGTGACTAGGGTGAAATTGAATAAATAAATAGATCTTGGGTTTCAAATAAGGAAAGTGCAGGTGCTCTGTGCTGAATCCTCCAGTAATCCAATGCTGGTACTTATGGTGTCACCGTGAGGAAATAATAGGGGATTGAACTCACCAGATTTAGTGGTTCTTAAATACCGTACGGCATTAAGACCTGTATGCGCTTAATGGCTGCCAGGGCCAGGAAGGATACTGCTGGACTTTGTAGTGCCAAAAGATCCGGGGTCCCTCTCCTGGTTGAACTAGGTCCTCAGGGTCCGATCTATACCCGAGTGAAACATAGGATCACCAACGCCATGATTCATGCCAAGATTGACGCTGTTGGCAAATAATCTGGCATCTTCTCAGGTCTCGGATCTATATGTCGGCACTTTCTTCCCCCTGACCCGTGTCGTGTCCAATCACACACACAGTTCTGCGTTTACAAATACACAGAACTGCGTGCAAAGGAACAGCGATCTGGCTGTTTCTTTTCCCTAAAAAGCAGGGAGAAAAAAGAGCTACATATAGTAAAAGCAGCTTGTACTTATACACTTTGTTAGGCACACGTTTACACCCTTGATTGCCCCTAGATGTTAACCCCTTCCCAGCCAGTGTCAGTACAGTGTCAGTGTACAGTATTATCACTGATCACTGTATTCGTTTCACTAGCAATGTCAGTGTCCGTGACCCTCCCAAATAGTGTCTGGTAGTGTCAGATTGGCTGTCACCCTATCACAGTCCCACTATACAGCTCCTTTAAAAGCATTCATACCCCTTAAATTTTCCACATTTTGTTATGTTACAACCAAAAAATGTAAATGTATTTTATTGGGATTTTATGTGATAGACCAACATAAAGTGGCACATAATTGTGAAGTGGAAGGAAAATGATAAATGGTTTTCAACATTTTTTACAAATAAATATTTGAAAAGTGTGATGTGCATTTGTATTCAGCGCCCTTTACTCTGATACCCCTAACAGAAATCTAGTGGAACCAATTGCCTTTCATAAGTCACCTAATTAGTAAATAGAGTCCACCTGTGTGTAATTTAATCTCTGTGTATATATATATATATATATATATATATATATATATATACAGCTGTTCTGTGAATCCTCGTTTGCAGTTCGTGAGAAGCCATGTGGGGGACACAGCAAACATGTGAAAAAGGGTGCCCTGGTCAGATGAGACCAAAATTGAACTTTTTGGCTTAAAAGCAAAACGTTGTGTGTGGTGGAAAACTAACACTGACTAATGCCCCGTACACCTGTGCAGATTATCTGCAGACTTTTGTCTGCAGACTTACCTTTTCTATGTAGTGCAAGGGCCTGCCGGATTGCAAACAAATTGAAAGTGTTTAGGTTTGACCTCATATTATATGGTTTTGGTAAGTCTGCAGACAAAAGTCTGCAGATAATCTGCACGTGTGTATGGGGCATAACAGTCAAAGTCCAGACCTAAATCAAATTGAAAATCTGTGGCAAGACTTGAAAGAGCTTGAGCTATTTACCAAAGAAGAATGGGCAAAAATGTCACTCTCTAGATGTGCCAAGTTGGTAGAAACATACCCAAAAATACTTGCAGCTGTAATTGCAGCGAAAGGTGGTTATACAAAGTATTGACTCGGGGGGCTAAATACAAATGCACGCCACACTTTTCCGATATTTATTTGTAAAAAAAAATGTGAAAACCATTTATCATTTTTCTTCCTCTTCAAAATGATGTGCCACTTTGTGTTGGTCTATCACATAAAATCCCAAAAAAATACATTTATGATTTTGGTTGGAACATAATAGAATGTGGAAAATTTCAAGGGGTATGAATACTTTTTCAAGGCACTGTAAGTCGCTGATCACCGCAATTACAGTAAAGCATCTATAGCAGCCTTTTTTCAGCCAGGGTGCCTTGAGGTTTCTTCAGGGGTGCCTTGGCAAAATGCCTAAAAATTGCATACAGGTGGTGGGGGGATGAAGCCTGCCTTTTAGTTACATAAAGCCTCAGGTTCTCATTGAACACCATTATGACCTTCTAGCTGCCGGCCTTATAATGACCAATAACATCATCAGTTGATAATGAGGATATCAGTCGCCTGCAAAGCATTTCTGTTTGACCCTCCTCTGCCTTTCTCCCATCAGCTCTGGGGTCACATTAGCTGAGTGATGGAGAAAAACTGAGGAAGAGAAACATTTGAATAATAATAATACTGTACTAGTTTGTACCTCTAATGTTGGGTGTCCTACGTGTGTGAGCTTCGCTGCATTGTGTACAACTAATAGAACAGTTTTAACATGTTATAATGGGGTGCCAAGACTGTCCATAATTTTGGAGGGTGCCCCGAGATTGTCCATAATTTTAAAGGGTGCTTTGACTGAAAAAAGTTTGAGGAACACTGATCTATAGCTGCGTAAATTACAGTATATATACCAAAGTTGGTAGACGCTATACATTTCACACAAACAATTTAATATACACTTATTGTGATTCTTTTTTACCAAAGAAATGTAGCAGAATACAGTTTGGCCTCAATTTATGAAGAATTTTTATTTATTTTTTCTTTTTGTATATGTTGTATAACAGAAAATATAGTTTTTATGGTTGTTTTTTTTTTTTTTTTTGCAAAAAAAAAAAAACAAAAAACCCATTGGTGATCAAATACCACCAAAAGAAGGCTCCATTTGTGTGAACATAATAATAAGAATGTCATTTGTTTACAGTGCTGCATGACCACACAATTGCCAGTTAAAGTAGCAATAAATAGCAAACAAAATGGCCTAATCATGAAGGGGGTAAAATCTATTGTTCCTTAGGGAGCACTCAATAGTGAAAGGGGCCCAGAGACTTGAAAATTATGGACCTTATTGTATATACTAAACCCAGGGATGATGCCCTTGTCCAGCCACCACCTACAGTGGATATAAAAAGTCTACGCACCCCTGTTAAAATGTCAGGTTTTTGTGATGTAAAAAAATGAGACCAAGATAAATAATTTCAGAACATTTTCCACCTATAATGTGACCTATAAACTGTGCAACTCAGTTGAATCTTTTAGGGGGGGAAGTAAGAATAAAAAACTAAAATACTGTGGTTGCATAGGTGTGCCCACCCTCTTATAACTGGGGATGTAGCTGTGTTCAGAATTTAGGAATCACATTAAAACTCATGTTAAATAGGAGTCAGTACACACCTGCCATCATTTAAAGTGCCTCTAATTAACCCTATATAAAGTTCAGCTGTTCTAGGTCTTTCTTTAGGCCCCTTGCACACATACGGTCCATTCATATCCGCCTTAAAAACTGACAGGCGGATCTGAACAGATGCCCCATGCATCTCTATGGGGCAGCGGATGTCAGAGGAGACATGTACGCTGACATCCGATCCGATCCTGTCCATCAAATCCGAACAGATGGAAACCCTATTTTCCAGGCGTCTGGCGGATCGGATCAGATGAGAACAGAAAGACGGAGCTGTCATCTGCCTGCTCAGCGGGGGTCGACCCCCGCTGAGAAAAACGGAGTCAGTCGGCGGAATGGGCATGTGTAAAAGGGGCCTTACATTTTCTTAGTCGCACTCTACAGCAAAAGCCATGGTCAGCAGAGAGCTTCCAAAACATCAGAGGGATCTCATTGTTAAAAGGTAACAGTCAGGAGAAGGGTGCAAAAGAATTTCCAAGACATTAGATATACCGTGGAACACAGTGAAGACAGTTATCATCAAGTGGAGAAAATATGGCACAACAGTGACATTACCAAGAACTGGACGTCCCTCAAAAATTGATGAAAAGACGAAGAAAACTGGTCAGGGAGGCTGCCAGGAGGCCTACAGCAACATTAAAGAGGCTGCAGGAATATCTGGCAAGTACTGGCTGTGTGGTACATGTGACAACAATCTCCCACATTCTTCATATGTCTGGGTTATGGGGTAGAGTGGCAAGATTGAAGCCTTTTCTTACAAAGAAAAACATCCAAGCCCGTCTCCCAAAAGCATGTAGGAAAATGTGTTATGGTCTGTTGAAAACCAAGGTTGAATTTTTTGGCCATGATTCCAAAAGATATGGCCAAAAAACCCACCATACCCACAGTGAAGCATGGTGGTGGTGGCAGCATCATGCTTTGGGGCTGTAACAGGGGCCTTAGTCAAGGTAGAGAGAATTCTAAAGAGTTCCAAATACCAGTCAATATTGGCACAAAACCTTCAGGCTTCTGCTAGAAAGCTGAACATGAAGAGGAACTTCATCTTTCAGCATGACAACAACCCAAAGCAAACATCCAAATCAACAAATAAATTACTTCACCAGAAGAAGATTAAAGTTTTGGAATGTCCCAGCCAGAGCCCAGACCTGAATCTGATTAAAAATCTGTGGGGTGATCTGAAGAAGGCTGTGCACAAGAGATGCCCTCGCAGTCTGAAAGAGTGTTTTTGCAAAGAAGAGTGGGTAAATATTGCCAAGTCAAGATTGGCCATGCTGATAGACTCATACCTAAAGAGACTGTTGAAGCACCTTTTGATTTTATTACAGCATTCAAAGTATTACTTTAAGGGTGTGCACACTTATGCAACCACATTATTTTAGTTTTTTATTTTTACTTCCTTCCACCTAAAAGATTTCAGTCTGTTGTTCATCTGAGTTGTGCAGTTTATAGGTCACATTACAGTAAAGGTGGAAAAAGTTCTGAAATGATTTATCTTTGTCTCCTTTTTTACATCATAGTAACCTGACATTTAAAGGGGCGTGTAGACTTTTTTTATCCACTGTATAAGTAAATGATCCATTTTAGGTGAACTGGTCCTAGCTATTAGCTGCTGCTGGCAAATATGCATCTCCTCAGAGTTTTGCTTTTACAGTCTTAGGATGGAACGTTTACCAAAGCAAAGTTTTCAGTTCCTAATCCAATTTTCACCTTTTACAGGAGCAATTCTACTTCCAAGGACAGACAGCTATCTCACGATCTTGTAGCTGTTGCTGGAAAGGAGACGTTCCATCCAGTGTTTGAACACCTAGAATCTTCATTGCCATTGGCTAATGCTAATGCAACAAATTCTGAATTTACTCAGAAAATTATAACCATTATTCATGAAGTCAAAGGTAAGGAGACCTTTCCTTCGATTTTAAAGATTTCTTTTTTTTTTTTTTTACTTTTTTCAGTCCTGACTCTATGACAACGGCTGTTTGTCCTAGCACAGTTTTAAAGAGGCATTTGGGCTCATTGGCTCCATCAGGCCTCCACTGGCACTAGTGCTGGAACTACCAATTGCCAGTGACAGCTGGAGTTCAGCATTAAGCCGAGGAACTTTTAGTAGGCTTCCGATGTTTCAGCAGAAAGTTCCCTAGGAGCATGTGCTGTAGAAGCAAATGTGTTTACAGTGGGAGTGTAGTTACATCACAGCACTTCCTGTCAGTACAGTGGCTCCAGCAGTGCTGTTGCAGTTCTGTTGAGCCTCACCCTACAAGAGCAGATCACCATGAGAAGTGATTTGCTTCTGCACAGCTGCACAGGGAGGTCTGGATCCTAAGGCTGGGAACACATGGGCCAAATATCGGCTGGTTCTACTGACAGGCTTTTGTCCAAGGGAGATGCTGGAAATCAAGCCTCTGATCAGCGCTTGCAGCTGTGATTGCTGATCATTGTGTTCTTGGAGGGGTTAGTCCCCCTATTAAAACACACAGGCACAGCAATTACTACAATAACATTGTGTGTATTAGTATGGCAATCTGTCAGGTTTTTTTCATTTACCCAGCTGGGTTGACAAAAAATGTTTTTATTTATTTTTTTCTCTATTTTACTTGCTTGTGAATTGCGTATGAGGCAGAGTAAAATTTCACCACATTTACTAAGCAGTAAGGAACATTCCCATGCACCGTGTAACTTCCCTTGCAAAGTGAAAAGCTTGTTTGCTTTTAGTAAATCAGACCCAATGTCTTTCAAATGTTTTAATTGTTTGCAGACCTTGTCCACTTATCTTAATCTTATAACGATTAATGCATACTATTTTTTTTCTCTGTGTGCATTGCCACAGGGAATAAAGCTCTTCAGAAGTAATTCCCATACATTTACTTTGAGCTCTACCATTTCCCTATCTTGCATAAAAGTCACGCTAATGTAATATAATTTTAATCAGGAGGCCTGGATAGCTCTATTTTGTAGTAAATATGGGGATACATAAACATTGTGTTGTGAAAAAATACATGAAAATGCATTTTTTTCATTTGTTACTATTTATTCCCAATAAAAAAAACAGAAATAAAAATATATGTATCCAGATTGGCTATTATGTCAAGTCCCTATATGTCCTGAAAAAAGTTTTATACAATACGTTTGGGTAGACTACAAAAGCTTAGCTAAAATTGCAAGAGAAAAAAAAAAGCTCTGGGACTCACAGCAATTTAGGGAGAAAATGGCACATAATGGCAACAAGTGGTTGATGACATTTTTAAAATAGTTACCTTTACAGAAAAAAATGTAAAGGTAAACTAGCACTTTAATCCTAACATGTAGCAGGTTTCCCAATTCAGAGTATGTAAGTAGCAAACACGGGTTCACACTATTGCGAATTGGATGCGGATTTCGCCGCATCCTATTCACATGACAGGGGACTGTGCCTGGCTCTCAATGGAGCCTGTGTACACAGCTCCATTTCTCCTGATCATGATCATGTTTCAGGATCATATTCAGTCAAACATTCGGACCTGAAATAGTGCACTGGGATGCACCGGACCCCCTGCTGTATGCAGCTCCAAATTCAGTATGAACCCAGCTTTACATGTCTATCTGCTTTCTTAAGCTTTCTACATTCTTTAGAAAGTGAACTTTGTGTTACAAATTTTTCTTCCTGTTTCAGCAGTAGGAGGGGACTCTAGGCATACACTGTGTGTGAGCTGATTTGAGGAAAGGCACAAACCCCTCCTCTCCTCTTCATAGGCAGAGGAATTAAGAAACTTGCAGAGCTGTGCTGTGAATAGACAAACTCTCTGCCTGTCTGTCAACACCCTTCCCTGAAACAAATTTTCAGGTGCTTTTATCTCCTATGTCAGAGAGCTTGTCAGAAGTTATCATGCTGATAACAGGAACGGAGCAAAAGAAAAACACGGGACATAGGGCTTTGGAGAGAGATACATAAACACTACAGATATGTGCCCAGGTCAGATTTCATGAATTGGGTTTACACCCACTTTAAGGATGATGTTAGAGATATATCATAGCCACCAAAAATATGAAGCCATTGAATACTTCCAACATGCATGCCTCCTAAACAGCTTGTGATACAAAATAAAAGAATTTATGAAGCCTTGCTAGTACAATATAGTAGGCTCTTTGTAGCTAATGGAAATATTAAAGATCACTTTGACTACTCCTTTTGCGAAGTGTCATGTAGTATTTTTGCCAACTATTTATCTAAATCTTGATTTCACCACTTGCTTATTCATACAGCCCTGCAGGTTAGAGATTATGCCTCCTCAGAAATTACAATATGTGCAGATATTTTCAGACATTGTATTTTAGGTTGAAATTTTGTGGTGTGACATTAACCACTTTACCACTAGAGAATTTTGCTGTCTTACGTCTGGGCCACTTTTTGCGATTCGGCGCTGTGCGACTTTAACTGACAATTGCGCGGTCGTGCGACGCAATACCCAAACAAAATTTACGTCCTTTTTTTCCCACAAACAGAGCCTTCTTTTCGTGGTATTTGATCACCTGTGCGATTTTTACTTTTTGCACTATAAACAAAAAAAGAGCGTAAATTTTGAAAAAACAACAATATTTTTCACATTTTTTTTTATATGAAATTCCCCCTAAAAAATGTAAAAATCTAAATTTTTTTAAATTTTTGGCCAATTTGTTTTCTGCTACCTATGTTTGGTAAAAAAAATTCACAATAAGCGTATTTTGATTGGTTTGCGCAAAAGTTATTGCATTTACTAACTAAGGGAAAGATTTCTGTCATTTTTGGTGTTTTTTTTTTAACGAGTAATGGCGGCGATCTGCGATTTTTTTGCGGGACTGCGACATTGCGGCGGACAGATCGGACCCTTGACTGACATTTTTGACACTTTTGGGGGTACCAGTGACATTACTGCAGTAATCAGTGCTATAAATATGCACTGTTACTGTAAAAATGACACTGGCAGGGAAGGGGTTAATTTTATTGGAGAGGGAGGGGTTAATGTATGCCTGGTGCTTACTGACGTGTGTGGGGGGAGGTGACTGTGTGACACAAGGACAGATCCAGGGTTCAGCTATGCTGAACCCTGCAATCTGACCCTGCCTGTCACTTAGGAGATCCGCCTGCTTGTGTTTACACAAGCAGGCAGGTCTCCACACTAGATCCCCGACGATCGGGGAAGAGCAGCGGCGATCGCCGCTGCTCCTCCCCTGGCCCGACTCCCGCTGTGACTGAATACAGCGGGAGCGAGCCTCCGGCGAGAAAGGGGAGTGTCTGACGACGTAGATCTACGTCGTCAGACGATAACAGACCACTTTGCCGCAGTACTATCAACGTAAGCAGACGGCAAGTGGTTAAACTTTATTGCTGTCCTGTGTCACTCCTAATGGGAAGTCTGAATCCAAGGATTTTGGTAGGTGTTGTGAAAAGAAAATCATATTTGAAATAGGATATACACCAAAGCCTTAAGAAGTAGTAAGTAGGGGAGTGCCTGCAGCTTTTGTTGTGGTTGAGTCACACGGGTCACCAGGAAAATTATTTTAGATCAAAGGTGGGGTATTTGGGTCAGTTGTAAAGCTTTATGGTATCTGAAAAAGAAAACACTGGTAAGCAGAAGCTGAAATAGAGTATTCAATGTAGTGTTTCCATTTTTTGGAACCCAGATCAGTCCTAATAGAAAAAGTACTTACATAGTTACATAGTTACATAGTTAGTGAGGCTGAAAAAAGACACAAGTCCATCCAGTTCAACCTATGTGTGTGTGTTTGCTTTTAACCGTACATTGTATACCCCTGTATGTTGTGGTCTTTAAGGTGTCCATCCAATAGTTTTTTGAAACTATCAATGCTCCCCGCTGATACGACTGCTTGCGGAAGAGAATTCCACATCCTTACCGCTCTTACAGTGAAGAACCCCTTACGCACTTTAAGGTTAAACCGCCTTTCCTCTAGTTTTAGTGAGTGGCCACGTGTCTTATTGTATTCCCTTACTCTAAATAGTTTGTTCCTTATGCTCGGGTCGCCAGTACAGTATTTGTACATTGATATCATATCCCCCCTCAAGCGTCTCTTCTCCAGAGAGAATAGGTTCAGTGCTTGTAGTCTTTCCTCATAGCCGATGTCCTCCATTCCCCTAATTATTTTTGTTGCCCTTCTCTGGACTTTCTCCAGTTCCAGCACATCCTTCCTGAGGACCGGTGCCCAGAACTGGACAGCATACTCCAGATGTGGCCGGACCAGAGTCTTGTAGAGTGGAAGAATAATCTCTTTATTTCTGGAGTGAATCCCCTTTTTTATACAACCCAGTATTCTGTTGGCTTTGCTTGCAGCGGCTTGGCATTGCATGCCACTTCCAAGCCTGTTGTCTACCAGTACCCCCAGGTCCCTTTCCATCCTAGACTCACCCAGAGGTTCCCCCCCTAGTGAGTAGCTTGCTTTCTGGTTTCTGGCCCCCAAGTGCATTACTTTACATTTTTCTACATTAAATCTCATCTGCCATGTAGTTGCCCACCCCGTTATTTTGTTCAGGTCTGCTTGCAAGATTTCCACATCCTGCATAGAAGATATTGGCATACTGAATGAATCTCCATATTAACCAAAGCTTATACCACATCAGTGGGTAGGAAAAGGGGGAAAAATAACCTGGATAATACCAATTAATAAAGTTAAGTGTCTTTTGGCAAGAAAGGTTTTAGTGTTATAAAAAAAATGGTAATATTTGACTCCAGGAGAAAGGTTCCAAAGGACAATCATCATCATGATCTATGTTTCTCGTAATGAGGTCCTTGCAAACCTGGTCTGTGGTTCTTTTCTCTTCTTTATCCATGTTCAGGTAGAGGGTTTTGTCTTAAGCCAGCCATAGGTTGTATGAATCTCGGCTGGTTTTGCAGGGACCGGCCAAGATTTGATCCACGTATGGGCAGGCTCTATCCACCCATCGACTGGGGTGCAACCAGCCTGTCGGATTACTGGCATGCAATTATTGCCAGCGGCTATAGTCGTTAGCAATAATCACTATGTTCTCCCGACAGGAACGGCTCCCTGCACACCCCACCAGAAGAGCACAATAGCTCAGTGGCAGGGATTCCCCTATCAACACTGACTATGGTTGCAGGAAAGAAAATCGCATTATCTAGTTCAGGGGTGTCAAACTCAATTTAATTGCGGGCCTCATCAGCATTATGATTGCCATTAAAAGGGCCAGCTGTATCTGTAACTAGATGTCCAGAGCATTCCCTACCCTTACATAAGATGTCAAGAGCCTCCCCACCATCGGAAGTGGAGTCCCCCACCCTCTCTTGCATCATAGTTCACCCCCATTACCTTGTGCTGCTGCTGGGAAGAAGCTAGAGGCATTACTGGAAAGCAGAAAGTACAGGGTCTGGAGGAGGACCAAAGGAGGGCTGGAGCTCTTCTGTAACTGCAGGACAGGTGCAAGGGCCACATGAAATGGACTGGAGGGCCAGGTTCGGCCCGCGGTTCTTGTGTTTGACACATGTGATCTAGGGCCTGCTTTAGTGCTGCAGTTTGAATGCCTTCTACTTCCAATGCTTTGTTACTATTGTTTTTATCTTTCATTATATGGGAATGTCTGGTTTCCTTGGGTGAACAAGTAGATTAGCCATTTGTAATAAAGCCCAACTAGTTTTCTGTTCCATGGTTTGAGCTGTAGTGGCCTTTGTTTAGCAGTGTCATAGAAGCATTGTCCTTGTCTATTTGGATGGGAAGTCTAGGTAACTCCCGTAAAAGGTTCTGCAGCAAAGATCTTGTTTTGCATCGGTCAGAGCTTTGCATTTAATAGCACAGCCAAGATCTTCCACATCTGAGAGATATGTTATCCCAAGAGCTTACATTTTTTTCTTATCAGGATCCCAGCCTGTAGGTACATGTTCTTTTGCTATGCAGCCTTTTTCAGAGGTTGCATATATTAAAATCAGGAGCATTCACTGTACAAAAATTACAAGTATGTTAACACAATCATACAAACACTGGATAGCAAAACAGTCAATAGTTGAAACGCAAAACTGAATTGCTAACATTCACAAATTGTTTTGAGCCACATAGGATGTCATTTTGATTTTTTTTTTATATAAATATGGGGAATAGAGTAGAATGTGTAAATGTAGTACAACTGGACTCAGAGTAAAGGGAAAGGATCGCTGCTACTCCCGACCAGCTCAGGCGAATAAACAATAAGGAGCGGTTCAGCCTACATGTCTCTACCAAACCACACACTGGTGTATTTCATCCTGCCCACTGCTGTAGGCATAGCCTAAATGCATCAGGATGTGTGGTTTGGTGGAAACATCCAGGCGGAGTCCACTCCTTATCATTTATTCACCTGGGCTGGTCGGGAGTAGCGGCAATCCTTTCCTCTTTTCATTTACTAGTCCTCCGGACAAGCCTGCACCCCATGCTCTGGGACACAGGCATATGCTTTCACCTCTACTTTGAGTAACGCCAAAATCAATAGAACAAGTGGAGTCCATGTTAAACGTGTTTTGACACTCGAAAAGAACAAAAATGTTACTTATTGTAGTTTACCAGTTCTTAGGTGTGGTGGTTGCATCAGTTTTATTTTATTGATTTTTTTTTTTTTTTTTTTTTTTTTTATGATCATGCCAGTAACACTTTTCCTATCATAGAGTAACAACATATACATATAGTCGTTGTACTTTTATCTATGGAGGAGCAGCATTGTCAGCCCCCGACAGGAAGTGTATTAAGACTACAGAACACCTCCCCATCTCCTCCTCTTCATGGCAAGGGAAGGGGGAAGATTGTTTCTGGTCTTAACAGAGGAAATTGGGAAGAACAATACTAAATAATATCAACTGTTAAGATTTCTTTCATGATCAACAGGTATATTTTGCACTTGTTGAACCAATGTGACAAAACCCTTTTTAATGGTATGTTTACCAGAGCAGGGGAACACGCTAGATATATTTATTGTTAGAGTTTGCATACATTTTAAGACTGGGTATGCAGAATAATATAGAGAAAAAAATGAATGTTTTTTTTTTTCCCTCGATTTCTAGCAAACCATTTCAGGTCAACTGGCTTGTCGCTTCATGAACGCTTCTCCAAGCTGCAAGAAGACAGCAATAAACAGGAATTAAACCTTAACAATCCTACACCACAAACCAATCCAGAGATTCACAGGTAAGCTGGTCTGGGGAACCCTCCAAAAAATGTATTTTTGAAGTAAATTTACGATTTTGTGTTGGACCACATTCATAGCCATATTGGGCCACATGTGGCCTGTGGACTGCAGGTTGGACACCCCTGGTGTTGGATATATCCCTCAGACATCATATTTAGGTTAATCCCCAGGTCAATAAAACACAGATATGAATTTGTCAGGATTATTGGCTTACTCGGTAGACAGAGTAAGATCTTGAATCTGATTCCCCAAGGTTACATATTTGTCAACCCCATGGGGTTTAATTAAAGAGGAGCTCCAGCCCCCCCCACCAAAACATTAAAAGTCAGCAGCTACAAATATTGTAGCTGCTGACTTTTATTATTAGAACACTTACCTGTCCAGGGATCCCTCGATGTCGGCACCCCAGCCGATTTTTCAGTTAGTTCTCGGGTGCTACCGCTGCCATTCCTTGTAAGGGGAACCGGCAGTGGAGCCTTGCGGCTTTACAGCCGGTTCCCTACCGCGCATGCGTGAAGAGTTCTGTACTTTGTGAATGGCCCGGCAGAGGGCGAAGGAGGAGGGGGGAGGGGTGAACTTTTGGGGGGACCCTGCCGTGGCAACATCACCCAGAAGTTGGGACGGGTGCCTGTTAGCAGGTACCTGCTGCCCCCGAAAGGTGCCAAATGTGGCAGAAGAGGGGGGAGGAAGCAAACAAGTGGAGCTTCCCCTTATGGGTGGTGCTCCGCTTCAGGAAAAAATATAAATTGTATAAGACATATAAGACAAATCCAGTGCTTAGTCTTGGTTGAAGTTATACACCAGCGGTACCAGGCAGTGATGTGAAAGTATACATAACTCCACTGTTAGATGTTCACCCCCCCATACTCCATTCCACTCCTACCACTGTGGCTTTCCTCCCATTCTGTATTTTCAAAATGGTTCTTGTATTTATGAAATGTGTTGCAAAACATCTTGATTGTACTGTATCATCCTGAGTACAGGGATGTTTCAGGTCAGTTGGATATATCTAGTTTGCTGTGAAACAAAATTAAGTGAAACAAATTATTTATTGATAATATAAATTTACCTCTATGTTTTCGCTGATGGTCCTAACAATGTTTGGACACAAGTCTTTAGTGGATAGAGAAAGATCTCAATTATTTTTTTTTGATTATCAGTACATTGCTGCCAATAGACCTTTGCTATATTTTTTCTCTTATCTTTTAGGAGAATTGATATTTCTTTGGAAGAACTTCAGAGCAAATCTCTACACAAAACATTGGAAGTTGCCCCAGTAAGTATTTATAAAATATTCAGCATCTATGTAAAGAATCACACCAAGTGATCTTATACAGAGCCACAGTATCTCTCTCCCTTTTCTTTTCCTTCTCTCTCTTCTGGTTTCTCTCCAGTTATATTTAATAATTCCAATAAAAGTATACTAGAATGAGTGGTAACAGTCAATTCACACTGATCTTTACATATATTTATATTCCTTTAGGCCCTGTTCACCCTTAGTGATTTGGAATTGCGGACAGAATTATTGTGATTCAGCCTGCTATTCCAAATCTTGCTAAAAACGCAGCAAAACGCTCAATGCACATTTGGTGCCATTCATATTTAAAGTGGATGTAAACCCTCACATATACCCAGTGAAGTGAACAGCCTCAGATGATACACTGAGATTAAACAAATCTCCCTACATAAGTTTTATTTATATAGCAGCTTTCTACACTGTTTAGAAAGTGAACATCTTTTTAGAACTTTTTCTTTCTGTTCCAGCGTTCCAGCTGTGGGATTTGAGTCCTGGCATTCACTGTGTGACAGCTGATTGGAGGAAAGGCACACACCCCCCCCCCCTCCCCTCAAGGAAGAAACATGCAGAGCTGTGAATATCTCTCTGCTAATCTATCTCTATGCACCCACCCCGACACAAATTTCCTGCTGCTTTTATCCCCTGTGTCAGAGAACTTGTCAGAAGTTTTCATGCTGATAACAGAAGAACGGAGCAGCAGAAAGACACGGGACTTAGGGCTTTGGAGAGAGATATGTAAACACTAGAGATATATGTGCCCAGGTCAGATTTCATGAATAAGGTTTACATCCATTTTAACAAAAGAATCAAGGCAATTCGTATGCTTGGCACGGGAACAAAATTTGGTCCTTGAGCTTCTTTGCTGCCACAAATGCACATAGGGCAGCCCATTTAAGTGAACAGGCTGCCCCATGCGCGACACGTGCAGAGATGCAAATCGCACACAAACAATTGTGAGTGGAAACATGCGTTCCCGCTACCTGAAATGTGAACGGGGCCTTATATGTGCACATTTATGAAATGCAGGCAGTATATGCATTTGGTTTTTCACTTTCTATCAGTCTTATGGAACTATTACGGAAATATTAGATTTCTCGGGTCTTCCCATGACTGGTAAAAACAAGTGGTTGACCTACATTGTTACTGCCCGATCTAAAAACATGTTAGTAATTGTATTAAAGGAGTTGTAATGTCAGAAGGTTTTTTATTTTAATGCATTCTATGCGTTAAGCATCAAAAGTCACATGCGCTAATGAAAATGGAGCCTTAGCCATTGTGATATATATTAAATATATCTTTATACATAAAACCAAGTTTCATAAACAAATAAAAATATTGCTTTTTGGCAAACAGAAGTACTTTAAATATATAAAAAAAAAAAGTAAACTCAGTTGTCTGTAATGTCATTGCACACATTATCCGAATGTATTACCAACATTATATATTAAGAAAAAAAAATAAGAGAAGCCTTTTTCTTAATTTTGTTTTTCTTTTAGCAGCTTAGCAGATACCCTCTACTTATTCTTATGTGGTAGTGCTATAGTACAATACATGTTTAAACTTTAATGTGCTATTTTCTCTATCGCTCATTGACAGACGTAGTCTTCTTGATTCTCAAGAGCTGGGTTATGTTGTCTCCGCAGGAGTAGGACTAGGCAGAAAGACAAAACGTTCTGGCTCCACCTTAGGGGCAGTCCCTGAGGGTATATCCTCCCTCTCTCTGCTACAGGGAATCAGTTTTTTTCTGTCTAGTCAGGAGTAAGGACCTAAGTTCCTTGCTGGGATCTTTTGGTCCTGGCAAGACTTTTTTTCTTTAAGAAAAAGACATTTTTTAGGTAGTTTTCTCCAGTGTTTTTTTCCTGTGAGATCTTCAAGCAAAAAATGCCGGACTGGGCGACACTTGTGGTCACCCCAGCCGGCCTACGAGCGCGCGCAGACCATGGCATTGCGCTTGGTCGGCCGCGACATATTCAAGTAAGTATGCGGGGCCGGGCGACGGGCTGGATGTTGAGATCCAGTGGTCACCCCGGTTTCTGCCTACGAGCGCGTGCAGACCAGAGCTCCGCGCTGGGTCGGCCGCGACGGAGTCCCAGTGAAGGGACTGACTTTGCGAGTTAAAAGTCTCGCTTGGACACCAGGTACCAGAGAGTCGAGGCGTCCGGAGTGGTCCACAAACCCCCACCCCGGTGGAGAGGGTATTGTGAAGAGAGGGTGCCTGTCGGTTCGGTATGGTGAGTAAACGTTCCCTTTTTTCCTCGTTATGAGGCAGTATGTATTATGGGCCCCTCCATATATGGTCAGTATATATCTGATACTTACAAGTCCCCCTTGTAATACAGCATGTGTTTGTGGGAAGTGGACTTGGTAACACTAAGAGCTAACACTCTACCCAGCAGACTGTAACATTACAGCAGACATAGGAGGTATAATCCTACCTTATGTGTAGTGTATCTTCTGTAGATCCATATATCGCCTCTTAGCAGAGATGCAGGTGGATGTGCTGGGAAAACGATTTCGGCGGTCCGCCGCCATTTTGCCATAGACCGAATGCATGTATGTCCTCAGGTCACGCCGGCCGCCATGTTTTTGGAGTCCTATGTCTCTTCTATGGGGGCGGCCATGTTTTGTGAGCCCAGCTACCTCGTGGAGAGCTGGGAACGCCGGAAGGCGTACACAGGGGGCGGAGCCACGCCTTCTACCCGGGAAAAAGCAAACAGCTCCTTCCAGTCTGTGTAAGACAGACGCTGACTGCAGTTGGTTGGAAACTGCACTGCATCGGTTGGTGAGCCTTGGGGGTCCCTCTCTCTCTCTCTCTGTGGGATCGAGAAGCAGGTACTCTGAGGGGCGCTATTGCGCTAGGGGGAGACACACAAAAAAAAAAAAAAGTTTTTTTGTTTTGCTGGCAAAGGTGTCCTGTATTAACATGGACCCTGCCACTCATGTATCTCCTCCGGATCCCCTCGAGGGGTCTGCGGGTTCCTCCAGCACCCCATTGACAATTGAATCATTGTCAGCTATTATGGAAACTTTTGTGTCCCGGGTGGAAGTGGCTTGTCAGGGACAGGGCGCAAGAAAGCGACCCCCGCCTAACCCCTTATTATCTGAAACCTCGGATTCAGACTCTGAGCCTATTTCTGCAGTTGCAGGTACTTCATCTGGGATTGGTGTCTCGGGTCCTGTCTCTTCAGACAGTGAGGAGGATGTTTCGGCATCCGCCATAGCCCGAGAGGAAGCGTTGGTAAACGCACTCATTGTATCTGTTCAAGAGACTCTAAGGTTACAGGGTATTCCATCGGAAATAGCTGAAACTGAAATCCCTTTTGGGACTAAAAAACGCATCAAAGTGGCGAAGGTTTTTCCATTGCCCAAATGTTTTGGCAATCCAATCGAAGAAGAATGGCGTCTGCCAAAACGCACTTTTACTATTTCTAAACGCATTGACAGGCGTTATCCGTTTGAGGAAACCCTTATTAAGAAATGGACAGAACCACCTGTGGTGGATTCACCAATTGCTAGATTGAATAAAGCCACGGTTATTCCTTTAGAAGACGCTCCGTCTTTTAAAGATCCAGTGGATCGCAAGATAGAAGCTATGTCTCGCACCATGTTTTCCTTGATTGGATCAGCTTTCAGACCTATAATTGCTATTGGTCTGGTTTCGCAGGCTGTAACTGAATGGACCAAGTGGTTACGCCGGGACTTAGAAGAGGTCCCTCAGGCGGTATCAGATTTGTTGGAACAAATGATACAGGGGTTACAGTTTGTGTGTGATGCGGCGTTAGACGCCACTCCATTATTGGCGCGAGCATCAGTCTCAGCAGTGGTTCTCAGGCGTACACTGTGGCTAAAAGGTTGGTTAGCCGACCAAGGTTCCAAAAAAGCATTGGCTAATATCCCCTTTTCAGGAGAGCGTCTATTTGGAGCCAACTTAGATGAGATCATTAAAGATCTCACGGGTGGAAAGAGCACCTTTTTACCGCAAAATTTTAAAGGTAGAGGAACTCGTCAAAGACGAGGGCCTTCTTTTTCTGCTCACAAGAGGTTTTTTCGTCCCGCGGGTGAAAAAACTAAGTCCTCCAAAGCTCCTGCAGGAGGCATCAGGGGTCGTTGGTCGGGCAAGCAAAAGCCCGCCCCCTCCAGACCTGAAGATAAACCATCCAAAGCCTGAAGGTGCGCCCCCACCCATAACTGGGGTGGGGGGACGTCTTCGCCGGTTCCCGGATCCATGGCTTTCCAGAATCCCGGACAAATGGGTTTGCGAAGTCATAAGGTCAGGGTACAAGATCGAGTTTCGATCTCTCCCACCAGCGCGATTCTTCCCTTCCAATATCCGACTATCCTCAGATCGTTTAGAAGATCTGCGGAGAGCAGTCACAGATTTACTACAACAAGGAGTGGTAGTCCACGTTCCTTGGACAGAACGGTTTCAAGGGTTTTATTCAAACCTGTTTACAATACCCAGGAAAGAGGGCAAAGTGCGTCCAATTCTGGACTTAAGAGCACTCAATTCTTTCGTCAACATAAGAAGATTCAGAATGGAGTCCATTCGCACAGTAGCAGCCTTCCTGCATCCAGGGGATGTCCTAGCGTCCATAGACATCAAGGACGCCTATCTTCACATTCCCATTTTCGCAGGACATCAGCGGTTTCTACGCTTTTCCGTAGAGGAGAACCACTATCAGTTTGTGGCGTTACCTTTCGGTCTCGCCACGGCTCCGCGGGTCTTCACAAAGGTGTTGGCCCCAATGTTGGCACTTCTGCGCCAAAGAGGTATATCGATCCTTGGTTACCTAGACGATCTTCTGCTTCATGCAGAGTCTCCTCAGACCTTGCTACAAAACATAGAAATTACTATGATTTCTTTACAGGAATTCGGGTGGCTGGTGAACCAGCAAAAGTCATTTCTGGTTCCCACCCAGAGGCTCGAATATCTGGGTCTAATTCTAGACACAGTCAGGACAAGAGTTTTTCTTCCGGTAGGGAAACTCCGAAAGATTCAATCAGCAGTCCAGTTGTTACTGTCCAACAGCTGGTCTTCCCTTCGGACTTGCATGAGGGTTCTGGGGTTGATGGTGGCTTCATTCGAAGCAGTCCCATTTGCCCAGTCCCATACCCGAATTCTTCAGCAAGAGATTCTTCTCAGATGGAATCGGAATCCCTGGACAATCAGATCCGATTGAGCAAACAGACCAGAGAGTCTCTGGTCTGGTGGCTTCGGTCTCCGATGCTCAGCCAGGGAAAGTCATTTCTGCCAATATATTGGACGATAGTGACCACGGATGCCAGTCTATCCGGATGGGGAGGAATTCTCGGTCAGTTATCTGTCCAGGGACTTTGGTCCCCGGAAGAATCCAGGTTACCGATAAATGTATTGGAACTGAGAGCGATCAGACTTTGTCTGATTCACTGGACCGAGCAGCTCCAGGGCAGCCCGGTTCGGATCCAGTCGGACAATGCCACGGCCGTGGCTTATGTCAATCACCAGGGGGGCACCAAGAGTGTCCGAGCGGCCAAAGAAGTGGCTTGCATTCTTCGCTGGGCGGAACGATTTGTTCCAGCAATCTCTGCGGTGTTCATTCCGGGGGTGGAGAATTGGCAGGCAGATTATCTCAGCCGTCAGACCCTGGATCAGGGGGAATGGTCCCTCCATCCAGACGTTTTCCACCAGTTGTGCCTACGGTGGGGCACCCCGGATGTGGATCTGTTGGCATCACGATTCAACAGGAAAGTTCAGAGATTCGTGGCCCGCTCCCGCGATCCTCTAGCAGAAACCGCAGACGCACTGATCGCCCCGTGGGGCAATACCAGCTAATATATGCCTTCCCTCCTCTCGCGTTACTGCCAAGACTTCTTCGCAGGATAGAGGAGGAAGGAATTCCAGTAATCCTGGTAGCTCCGGACTGGCCTCGTCGAGCTTGGTACGCCGACATGGTCAGACTGGTGGCGGACGTCCCGTGGAGACTTCCTCTCAGGGAGGATCTACTGTCTCAGGGACCGATCTTCCATCCTGCTTTACGATCGCTGGCTTTAACGGCCTGGCTATTGAGACCCAGGTGCTGAAGGACAAAGGTTTGTCAGCTTCAGTTATTCCTACTCTAGTTGAAGCAAGGAAAGCGACTTCCAGAAAGATTTATCATCGCACATGGAAGTCCTACATTGCATGGTGTGAACCTTTGGGGTTCCGTCCTCGGTCTTATTCGATTAGTCGAATATTGGCTTTTCTGCAACAAGGGGTTGAGCAGAAACTGGCCTTGAGTACTATCAAGGGTCAGGTCTCAGCATTAGCCATCTTCTTTCAGAAGCCTTTGGCTACTCATTCCTTGGTGCGGAACTTCATCCAGGGGGTGCGACATCTGGCTCCGCCAGTGCACGCGCCGTTACCCCCCTGGGATCTTAATTTAGTGTTGTCGGTTCTTCAGAAACCTCCCTTTGAAGATATTAGGGAGATTCCTCTACCCACGTTGTCCCAGAAGGTGGCCTTCTTGGTGGCTATTACTTCTGCACGCAGGGTGTCAGAACTGGCCGCATTATCTTGTCGTTCACCATATCTGGTGGTTCATAGAGATAAGGTGGTTCTTCGTCCGAATCCATCCTTCCTACCAAAAGTGGTTTCAGAATTTCATCTGAATGAAGAAATTGTGTTACCTTCCCTGTGTCCTAAGCCCAGTCATCCTCGGGAGTTTGCTTTACACTCCTTGGATGTGGTCCGGGCGATCAGGGTATACTTGAAAACGACAGACTCGTTTCGCAAGACGGATTCACTTTTTGTGATCCCAGATGGACCCAAAAAGGGGTTGCCTGCATCTGCCGCGACCATTTCCAGATGGATCAGACAGACGGTAGTACAGGCTTATTCTATTAAGGGTCGGGAGCCCCCGTTCCCTGTTAAGGCGCACTCCACTCGGGCACTTAGTGCGTCATGGGCCTTTCGCCATCAGGCGTCAGTGGTCCAGGTGTGCAAGGCGGCTACCTGGTCGTCGGTGCATACCTTTACTAAACATTATAAAGTTGATGTAATGGCATCGTCTGATGCCTCGTTTGGCCGCAAGGTTTTGCAGGCCGCAATTTGAGGAGACCAGTGGTCTACCTCGAGGGTTTTTTTCCGTTGGAAAATTTTTCTTTAGTCTCATTCTTTGTTTATAATGAGCCTTTAAAACTTCTAGTTTGGCACCGGTTGGGCCTTCTAGATTGGATTTGATTTTGTCAATCCCACCCCTCATTTGTGGCACTGCTTCTGGATGTCCCAGCTCTTGAGAATCAAGAAGACTACGTCTGTCAATGAGCGATAGAGAAAAATGGATTTTTGTAAGATCTTACCGTAAAATCCTTTTCTCTTAAGCTCATTGACAGACGTAGTACCCGCCCCTCTATCATTGAGTTGGGTTGGGTTAAATTCTCTGTACTGCTTTAAAACAGAACTGATTCCCTGTAGCAGAGAGAGGGAGGATATACCCTCAGGGACTGCCCCTAAGGTGGAGCCAGAACGTTTTGTCTTTCTGCTTAGTCCTACTCCTGCGGAGACAACATAACCCAGCTCTTGAGAATCAAGAAGACTACGTCTGTCAATGAGCTTAAGAGAAAAGGATTTTACGGTAAGATCTTACAAAAATCCATTTATTGTAGGCTGGGGATGGAATTATGTTGCCAGTGTAGAAAAGGCCAGCAGAGCAGTGTTAATTTTGACATCAAATTTAGTATTAGTCATAGTCTTTTGACTAAAATGCCTTTCAGTTTTAGTCGTATTTTAGTCATCAGAATTGTTTGTTTAAGTCGTATTTTAGTTAACTAAAATCTCCAGTATTAGTATTACATTTTCTTGCTGAAAATATTTTTATTGATGAAATTAACACTACCGCAGAGCGCTTTTCAGTTGGCGGTAAGTAGAGATTGACTCCCATGTAAAAGAGGAGTTAAGTTGGTCACTGCCGACCCCACCCAACCCACCTTGATTGTTTCAT
This sequence comes from Pelophylax lessonae, assembly GCF_965119305.1. Classification (NCBI taxonomy): domain Eukaryota; kingdom Metazoa; phylum Chordata; class Amphibia; order Anura; family Ranidae; genus Pelophylax; species Pelophylax lessonae. Next base: position 173,152,674 of record NC_138769.1, read on the forward strand.
AATTGCAATATTGATACAGTTCTATATAAAAGTGGAGTTATCAGGTATTCACATCCAGCTCAGCGCTGACGGTGAGATTGCACAGCACATGCGCAAAGATTTGAATGAGAAATGCACACTTTTACCAATGATGCTGGGAGGGCAAGGGATTAATGGCTACAGCGTCCTAGGGCTAGGACAGGATGGAAAGCAGATAGCTATGGGAGTTTTCCAAGCAGACTTCTGGGGAAGGGGGGGGGGGGGTGGTGCAGATAGTCTACAGGCATAGTAATACAATTATTTAAAGAGGAGTGCCAGTCTCTTAAGTTAAAATTAATGTCAGCAGCTACAAAAACTGTTGATAAACAGCCCCCTCACCTGTCCCACATTCCAGCGGTGAGCTCACCCCAGCTGTTTTCTCCCTGTGTTCTCTCGCGCCAGCATCTTTACTATGGGCACCTGACTGTGACAGCTTGCGGCTTCACAGCCAGGTGCCCACTGTGGAACACCTTTAACCCCATTGATTGCCCCGATGTTAACCCCGTCCCTTTCAGTGTCAGTACAGTGACAGTGCTTTTTTTTTTTTTTTTTGCACTGATCACTGTATTGGTGTCACTGGTCCCCAAAAAGTGTCAGATTTGTTCGCCGCAATGTCGCAGTCCTGCTAAAAATCACTGATTGTCGCCATTACTAGTAAAAAAAAAAAAAAATTCCATAAATCTATCACATAGTTTGTAGATGCTATAACTTTTGTGAAAACCAATCAATATACGCTTATTGGGATTTTTTCATTACTAAATGTGTTTTATTGCAGGAAGTAAAAACATTTTTTTTTTTTTTTTCAAAATGTTTTGGGCACAGTGTCGTACGACCGCACAATTGTCAGGTAAAGCAAAGCAGTGCTGTATTGCAAAAAATGAGCTGGTCATGAAGGGGGGGGGGGGTAAACCTTCCAGGGGCTAAAGTGGTTAAACTTGAGAAAGGTCGCTGTGAGGTCCCGAAATGTTGGTTGGGGATATTTTCTCTCTAATGATGTAATAAAGAGAAATCCTTGTTTATGAAGAATTTAAGCTAGTGAGGATTCATTTTTGTTGGTTTTACATCCCCTCACTCAGTATAGCACCCGCAAATAATTTAAAGATAATTGTCCGGCATGGCGTGCGACTGACACACGCACTTCACTTTATCTACACATACTGTAGCTGCAAATCTAACTTATCATGTCATGCATCCCTTAACAGAGAATGTCAGCTTGCTGCCTATACACTTGGTATGACTTGAGCCAAAGTGACTTCTTTAGCTTTTTATATGTCAACTTTACATATCTGAAGTTTGCCCTTTAGCCAAATGAAATAAAGTAAGCATGACATTAGAAATCATTTTACTGGTTAACCCCCTAGGATAGTTTAAATAGCATGACTGTTATTCTTTGCTTGTCACAACTGTCAGTTCAGAATGAGAAACTGATATATTTTATGCAACATGTAGTAGTAATTGAATGTCAAAATAGTCTGTATGTGTAAATAATAAATGCTGATATTGATATCTGGCGCAGAGGAAATGCTGAAGCTTGCAGCTCCCATAAATATTTAGTTAAAAATGTGGTTGTGCTTAGCTATGTAGAAAAACGGGATAAAAGAAGCCTTAGATTCTGTATCAGTCTCTAGATGTGTCTATGAATAATCCCTTTTTGCATATATCAGGTTTTATCTCATGCCCAGTGTGAAACTTCAATGGTGAAGTAAGCTATTTCTGAATGACTGAAGCAGAATATGGTAAAAACTAGTAGACTGGCTTCTGGGGTCATTCTTTAGGACTTTCTATAGGATTCAGGACATTCTATATAGGACTTACAAATCTCAATTGGGTGACTCCCATTTAAGCCAACTGATGTGATTAAGATTTTTTTATTACTTTATATAATTTCAATAAAATTCTCAGTACACCATATGTGAAGATAGGTCTTTTGTGCTAGTCGTATCTCAGATTTTGACTGGCTATGTGTTCACATTACCAGCAAATTCACTAAAATGATGTTTGACGTTGTACCAAATTTGCACATTAGAAATATTAAAGTACTCACCCAAAAGTTCACTGATAATAAACTTCCGATGGGCCCAGCTCTGCACCACCACCGGTTCTCGAGTTTGTCCTATGAGCGATCCATTTTATCTCTGCTGCTTACAGCGGCAAAGAGTTGTATCCTGCTTTTTTGGAAGCAGATACTGCCCCCTTCTGTGGGAATCTGGTTGAAAAAGGTAGCCAAAATCAATGAAATGGAAGATCTGGTGGCCACAGAAAGAGGCCTTTTTGAGAAATTCCTTAAAAAGTGGTTCTACTGGCACGAGTTTGTCTACTCTGAGGAATACAGAGTGCTACTGACTAAAATCCCTCTTTACTGGTGATCTTAAGGGTGAGTCCCCAGGCCCTAAGGGGCTGGCGGTATGTCAGAAACCCCCCCCCCTTTTTTTTTCTTTTTCTTTCCCCTTTTCTTCCCCTGCTATGCTACTCTCTCACATTGTGTGACCTTCGGATCACTTCTTTTCTTCTTTTTGAAATAACAGTGTCTACCATGCAATCTGTCACACGAGGTACGGAGACCTACTAAATATCCGGTTCTCCAAGTTATATGCTTATACACTTTCCTGCCTCTTTGTATGCAATGGTTTTTGCTATGTTGAATTTTCGATGTCAATGTTTCATTTCAGATTTACTGGAGCTGCTCACTGTGTGTTGTCTTAAAATAAAGTATTGATTAAAGAAAAAAAAAGAAATATTAAAGTACATGATAATGTATCATAAACAATCACCATGTTTCTTTTTTATTTTGTAAAATATGGTTTGCGCCTTTTATCCTAATTGTACAGTACAGGATTTCATAGACCATAGTTTATGAATACAAGTCCTGTGTACTGTATTGTACTCCAAACGAAGGAATATACAGGTTTGTAAAAATTTCCATTGTCTAAATCGTACAGGACACAGGGCTTTATATTCATAGACCATAGGTAGCTTGTGTATTATCCATGGTTTATGAATATAAGTCCCGTACAATACTCCCAAGATAAGGAATTTACAAGCAAGTCACAATTCTTGTTTTTTTTTTTTTTGCTTGTTCAATGTTTTTTTTATTAGGGTTTTAATACAAATACAGAAGGGAAAAGAAGGCATTAAAGCCCCAACACATAGGGGTCAATTCACTAAGAGATAAATACTGCATACATATTTAGATTAAAATAACTTTTATTTTATCTTAAAAGTAGTCAATTCACTAAAAAACATGCGTTATTTACCAAATGCGTTAAATATTTATGTTTTGCGATATTTAGCACCTAAATTTTGCATTATTTTTGGCGTTTTTTTTATTTTTATTGCAGGCTAAGGCCCCTTTCACCCTAGCGTACCAATTGGGTCCACCTGTCCTTTTTTCAGGACAGACCCGATCAGACCACCTAGTGTTCACTATAGAGTAGTGAATGTCAGCAGACACCTGCCGGCATCTGATCCGGTCCGTTAAAAACAGATGGAGGGGAATACGTTCGCCACCTGTCAATCGGATCAGATGACAGTTAGATGGAAACAGATATGCAGTCCGTTAACATCTGACTGCCCCATAGAGAACAGCAGGCTGTGTTCGTGTCCGTTCCGTATAGCAGAGTGGACATGGACCTGTCATCCGCCTGCTCAGCGGTGATCATCAGAGAGATCCTCCGTCGAGCAGGCTGATCCGCTTGACAGATTCAGCTCTGTCTGAAAGCAGAAGGCCCATAGGAATATTGGGAAACTAGAAAACAATTCTAGGGTGCTTTCCTTCACAGAACCAGCCCCTCTGAAGAAATGTTACAATTTATTTTTATTCCTAAACTCGGGGTAGAACATTTTCACACTGATACATTTATACTTTTCATTTCCTGGCCAGCGCAGATAAATAACGAAAATGTGTGTATTTTTTTTTTTCTTAGTGAATGGACTTAGATTTATCTCATGTCTTTTTGCGGTATTTACCTCAAATTCGATCTTTTTCTTTGTTGAATTTACACCTTTATTATCTCATGCGTTATTCTTGAAAAATGAGTCGCGTGACCTTCATATCGCATGCGGCAACCCATGTTCTCTTATGACAAAAGTGTGCACAATAATACGGGGCATGTCGTAATTACAAAATACAGATCAACATACAGTGGGTACGGAAAGTATTCAGACCCCCTTAAATTTTTCACTCTTTGTTATATTGCAGCCATTTGCTAAAATCATTTAGGTTCATTCTTCTTCCTCATGAATGTACACATAGCACCCCATACTGACAGAAAAACACAGAATTGTTGACATTGTTGCAGATTTATTAAAAAAGAAAAACTGAAATATCACATGGTCCTAAGTATTCAGACCCTTTGCTGTGACACTCATATTTAACTCAGGTGCTTTCCATTTCTTCTGATCATCCTTGAGATGGTTCTACACCTTCATTTGAGTCCAGCTGTGTTTGATTATACTGATTGGACTTGATTAGAAAAGCCACACACCTGTCTATATAAGACCTTCCAGATCACAATGCATGTCAGAGCAAATGAGAATCATGTGGTCAAAGGAACTGCCTGAAGAGCTCAGAGACAGAATTGTGGCAAGGCACAGATCTGGCCAAGGTTACAAAAAAATTTCTGCTGCACTTAAGGTTCCTAAGAGCACAGTGGCCTCCATAATCCTCAAATGGAAGACGTTTGGGACGACCAGAACCCTTCCTAGAGCTGGCCGTTTGGCCAAACTGAGCTATCGGGGGAGAAGAGCCTTGGTGAGAGAGGTAAAGAAGAACCCAAAGATCACTTTGGCTGAGCTCCAGAGATGCAGTCAGGAGATGGGAGAAAGTTGTAGAAAGTCAACCATCACTGCAGCCCTCCACCAGTCGGGGCTTTATGGCAGAGTGGCCCGACGGAAGCCTCTCCTCAGTGTAAGACACATGAAAGCCTGCATGGAGTTTGCTAAAAAACACCTGAAGGACTCCAAGATGGTGAGAAATAAGATTCTCTGGTCTGATGAGACCAAAATAGAACTTTTTGGCCTTAATTCTAAGCGGTATGTGTGGAGAAAACCAGGCACTGCTCATCACCTGTCCAATACAGTCCCAACAGTGAAGCATGGTGGTGGCAGCATCATGCTGTGGGGGTGTTTTTCAGCTGCAGGAACAGGACGACTGGTTGCAATCGAGGGAAAGATGAATGCGGCCAAGTACAGGGATATCCTGGACAAAAACCTTCTCCAGAGTGCTCTGGACCTCAGACTGGGCCGAAGGTTTACCTTCCAACAAGACAATGACCCTAAGCACACAGCTAAAATAACGAAGGAGTGGCTTCACAAAAACTCCGTGACTGTTCTTGAATGGCCCAGCCAGAGCCCTGACTTAAACCCAATTGAGCATCTCTGGAGAGACCTAAAAATGGCTGTCCACCAACGTTTACCATCCAACCTGACAGAACTGGAGAGGATCTGCAAGGAGGAATGGCAGAGGATCCCCAAATCCAGGTGTGAAAGACTTGTTGCATCTTTCCCAAAAAGACTCCTGGCTGTATTAGATCAAAAGGGGGCTTCTACTAAATACTGAGCAAAGGGTCTGAATACTTAGGACCATGTGATATTTCAGTTTTTCTTTTTTAATAAATCTGCAACAATGTCAACAATTCTGTGTTTTTCTGTCAGTATGGGGTGCTATGTGTACATTCATGAGGAAGAAGAATGAACTTAAATGATTTTAGCAAATGGCTGCAATATAACAAAGAGTGAAAAATTTAAGGGGGTCTGAATACTTCCCGTACCCACTGTAATTCGCAACTGCAAACCCATTACAGTACAGGGCAGGAAAGAGAAAAATATTAACTATCAAAAGCAATTTCAGTAGTAGTTTTATGACGCATCCAGGACTATGAGATTTAAGAGGATAGAGTAATACACCAGTCAGGAAGTTGAGAGTGGGGGAAAAAATGTGGAATGGAAGGAGAGGAGAAGGGATTGGGGGGGGGGGGGGTTGAATTGGGGCTAGAAAGGTGTAGTACCCTCCCTTCCCCCACAGATGAGGTGAATAATGTATCAGGTTAAAAAGATTATGCTCTCAGATTAGGCTGGGTGGGAGATCCAGGGGGACTCGGGAATCATGTTGTAATTTTGGGGAAGCCGAGAAGTTCAGTGGAGGGGATTTCCATGAATGAGAAATTGTCTGCTTAGTGCCATTGAAAAATAACTTTCAGCCCACGTTCACATTGGTCCGATTTGAAATGCGATTTGACATTTCAAATCTGAGTCAATTGCCAGCAATGGCACCTTCCGAATCGGCACAACGCCGACGTTGCGGCACCACACCGATTCCAAAAAGTAGTTTATGTACTACTTTTGGCGATTTTGGGGGGGGCGGCGATCTCCATGGACATCTGTGCAGGAACCCACACATATGTCTGTGAAATCGCCCCCGAATTCGGACTAAAATGCTGAGCTTGAAATCGTGCGAGTTCAGCGGGGCTTGAAATCATGCAAGTTCAGCTGAGCATGAGCGATTTCAAAACGGCCTCAGTGTAAACTTGGGCTAAGGGCCCATTCACAATAGGAACTGCATGCGATTCACATGCAGTTCTGTGCAGTGCCATTTAAATCCTATTCATTTTGAATGGACTACAATTGCACCGAACCAAAAGTAGCGCATGCTCTACTTTTTGAAATGCATGGCAACCACATCAAATAATACTTTTGTACCATGCGATCCCGTACAGGCAAATGCACTGCGTTTTGGGTATCATTACCTTTGTACTGACCCCAGCAGCAGATTGCAAGGGTAGTGCGATTAGAATGCGGGCCGGGAAGCTGCATGGGAATGCAGCTTTCCCGCACTTCATTTTAGTGTCATTGGGCCCTAAAATAATTTTCTATAGCTAAAATGTCGAAGGAGGTTTTTGTGGTAGCTGGCCATATTTAAAATTCTCATTCTTTTCATCTTTTATTACTTCTCAGTGATGATGATTTTCCACAGCCTCTTTGCAGCCACTTCCCTTTCACATGCATGTACTCCAGCAACTGCTACATGTCATTTCTCAGGGCAGGATTCTTGATGGTGACAACAATGGAATGTGCCTGCATAATGTTCCGCAGCACAGCCACTTGCTTAAATTGGGAGTGTGTGAAATGGAGAGACTTCTTTTGAGAACAATTGGGAAAATGACAGAGAATTGTCACTCTGTTGCAGAAAGTACCTGCACAATAACCCTCATGGCAGAATTAGCGGGTTTTATTTAATGCAGCCTTATTCAACCTTTCTAACTTAGAGAATCTCTTAAAAAGCTAAACTGGTGGTCAGTGGGAAAAGGACCCTCTTATGTTGGTGCTAAGCGGAAGAGGTGCTGCTTTACATTTGTAGTCAGTGGGAGAACGATCCCTTTACATTGGTGGTCAATGGGAAGAACGCCTCCTATACACATAGCTATGTGTCATTGATCCCTTACTGTAAATGAGAGGTAGAAATTGTTAATTTTTCAAGGAACCTCTAGCAACCTCTGGATGAGCCATAGAATACCACAGAACCCTGACTGAGAAAGGCTGCTTTATTGAATACTGCATATTAAAGCTTCTATGAGATTTTAGTGATTTGAGTTTACATACACTTCAATTATCTTTTTCATCCCTTCTTTTTTTTAGGGAAGCCACAGAGTAATTGAAGATCCAAATGACTTACGGCATGATATAGAGAGGAGGCGCAAACAGAGACTACACAGTGAACAGAATGGTACTGCGGATACCAGCTATGGTAACAGGTTAGTCTTCTCTACCTACAAACAACTTCGCTTTGAAGATTGGTCACATACGTTATATAATCTTCATCAGTTCGATCTGTTTACTTTTCATTTATTTTGCATTGCTTCTTATATTTTATAGAAGCACTCAACTCTTTTATTTATATATATATATATATATATACAGTGGGTACGGAAAGTATTCAGACCCCCTTAAATTTTTCACTCTTTGTTATATTGCAGCCATTTGCTAAAACCATTTAGGTTCATTCTTCTTCCTCATGAATGTACACAAAGCACCCCATACTGACAGAAAAACACAGAATTGTTGACATTGTTGCAGATTTATTAAAAAAGAAAAACTGAAATATCACATGGTCCTAAGTATTCAGACCCTTTGCTCAGTATTTAGTAGAAGCCCCCTTTTGATCTAATACAGCCAGGAGTCTTTTTGGGAAAGATGCAACAAGTCTTTCACACCTGGATTTGGGGATCCTCTGCCATTCCTCCTTGCAGATCCTCTCCAGTTCTGTCAGGTTGGATGGTAAACGTTGGTGGACAGCCATTTTTAAGTCTCTCCAGAGATGCTCAATTGGGTTTAAGTCAGGGCTCTGGCTGGGCCATTCAAGAACAGTCACGGAGTTGTTGTGAAGCCACTTCTTCGTTATTTTAGCTGTGTGCTTAGGGTCATTGTCTTGTTGGAAGGTAAACCTTCGGCCCAGTCTGAGGTCCAGAGCACTCTGGAGAAGGTTTTTGTCCAGGATATCCCTGTACTTGGCCGCATTCATCTTTCCCTCGATTGCAACCAGTCGTCCTGTCCCTGCAGCTGAAAAACACCCCCACAGCATGATGCTGCCACCACCATGCTTCACTGTTGGGACTGTATTGGACAGGTGATGAGCAGTGCCTGGTTTTCTCCACACATACCGCTTAGAATTAAGGCCAAAAAGTTCTATTTTGGTCTCATCAGACCAGAGAATCTTATTTCTCACCATCTTGGAGTCCTTCAGGTGTTTTTTTAGCAAACTCCATGCGGGCTTTCATGTGTCTTACACTGAGGAGAGGCTTCCGTCGGGCCACTCTGCCATAAAGCCCCGACTGGTGGAGGGCTGCAGTGATGGTTGACTTTCTACAACTTTCTCCCATCTCCTGACTGCATCTCTGGAGCTTAGCCACAGTGATCTTTGGGTTCTTCTATACCTCTCTCACCAAGGCTCTTCTCCCCCGATAGCTCAGTTTGGCCGGACGGCCAGCTCTAGGAAGGGTTCTGGTCGTCCCAAACGTCTTCCATTTGAGGATTATGGAGGCCACTGTGCTCTTAGGAACCTTAAGTGCAGCAGAAATCTTTTTGTAACCTTGGCCAGATCTGTGCCTTGCCACAATTCTGTCTCTGAGCTCTTCAGGCAGTTCCTTTGACCTCATGATTCTCATTTTGCTTTGACATGCATTGTGATCTGGAAGGTCTTATATAGACAGGTGTGTGGCTTTCCTAATCAAGTCCAATCGGTATAATCAAACACAGCTGGACTCAAATGAAGGTGTAGAACCATCTCAAGGATGATCAGAAGAAATGGAAAGCACCTGAGTTAAATATATGAGTGTCACAGCAAAGGGTCTGAATACTTAGGACCATGTGATATTTCAGTTTTTCTTTTTTAATAAATCTGCAACAATGTCAACAATTCTGTGTTTTTCTGTCAGTATGGGGTGCTATGTGTACATTCATGAGGAAGAAGAATGAACCTAAATGATTTTAGCAAATGGCTGCAATATAACAAAGAGTGAAAAATTTAAGGGGGTCTGAATACTTTCCGTACCCACTGTATATATACACACTGTATATCTTTTTGTTTTTTTTTTCCACACCCAGTATATCTTTATGTAGCACAGCAAAGCCTTCTTAAAACGGAAAACAAAACAAATTCCAGAAGCAAGAGGGTTTTTTAAAGATTTTTATGATAGTAGGTAGAATTGTGCAGATCATTCCTTTATGCCCATTGGCCAACTGTACATACAGAACATTTAAAGTGGTTTTAAACCTTTGATTTTCATTTTTCTTTTAAATAACAAACATGCCTATACTTACCTGCTCTATGCAATTGTTTTGCCCATAGCAGCCCCAATCTTCTGGCTTTCCTTGGGGGCACCTGTGCGGGTTCGCTCCCAAGTCCCACTGCTGCCTCTATTGACACAGTCAGCGGGACTTGGCCCTCCCCGCCCCCACTGCTCCCATGTCAAACTTTTGATTGACAGCAGCAGGATCCAATGGCTCCTGCTGCTATCAATCTGTCCAATGAGGAGAGCAACAGTGGCTGGAGCCTTTGTGCTCATGCACATTGCTGGATCTGATCGGGCTTAGGTAAGAAAAAGTGGGGGGGGGGGGGGGGTCTGGGGGGAAGCTGCAGCATACATGCATCAAGGTGAAAAACCTTAAGGCTTTTCAACCGCTTTAGGCTTCATTCACCGGACTGTAAAAAACGCATTAATATGCAGTTCATTCAGATCCGTAACACAGAATCCAAAAATCCGTATTTAAGAACATGCATTTTATGCGCTTACCTGTATAAAAATATGTATACGCGTTTGTAAGCGTGTACATTAAAGTTGTATTGAAGATTCATGTTTTTTTGTTTGTTTAAATAACAAACATGTTATACTTTCCTGCTCTGTGCAATGGTTTTGCACAGAGCAGTCCTGATCCTCCCTGCCAGCGCTCCAGGCCCCTCCCCCCTAGATAGTGTCCACATAGAAAGCAGATTGCTATGGGGGCACCCAAGCAGGCTCGCTCCTGAGCAGCTGCTCTTTGTGTCCTTTCACGCACTGAGCTTGGTTCGGCCCCGCTCTCTTCTCATTGGCTCACTGGCTGTGATTGACAGCAGTGGGAGCCAATGGCTACCACTGCTCTCTCAGCCAGTGAGAAGGGAGAGACCTGGGAGAGCCAAGGCTTTCGTGCACATAGCTGTATCGAGATGAAGCTCAGGTAATTGTTAGGGGGCTTGGGGGCACTGCTGCACACAGGAGTTTTTTCATCTTCACGCAGTGAATGCATGAAGGTGAAAAACCTTGAGCCTATACAACCACTTTAGGTCTACACAAAGGAGAAAAATAAATTATCACTATGTTTAAACGCATCTCTACGCAAGTATTATACTGATCATTATGCAGGAACTTTTCTCCAAGAAAACACACATGTAAGAACATCAGTAATTATTTCACGCCATGTGAATATATAGTACAGATATTGCCTAATATTATCGAGCCATTTATTTCAAACTGCATGCAGATATTTTATTCTATGGCAGGCTGAAATACACTGCAGGTTGAAGAATGCTGCTCTTGTGTAGCAGTATATGAGTTCAGGAATTTGCTGTCTCTGCTGAAAACCTGTATGCCATTCAGTGCAGGTGTGGTCATTTAGGGGAAGGTTCAATATATTATGTATTCCAATCTTCCAAATCACAAGTCTTGCATATCTGAAATCCAGAGCTCTGCACATCATGTAATGGCTTTGTTGTTAACCTTCCACGTAGGTTGATGATGCTTGAATTTGTCACATAATCTGCAGACACTGGGCTCACCTTATAATAGATACATAATTATAAAGTTATTGTTTATCTATCAACGTGCTTTGGTTGTAATATAAATTCCATTCTGCAAAGGTTTAACCACTTGAGATGCTTATCTTTGTGTTGGTGTTTTTGTAAAATATATCAATTACATTGAGCTTGACAGTGTTCCCTTTGTCCTTTGAAGTGATGCTTCAAGCAGCTGTTATACACTTCCATACCAGGAAACCAGAGAATTTCAGAGTTCATCCAGGGTGAGCAGGCCACCTTTCCGAAAATCAACAGGAAGGCTTCCAGTTAGGGTGAGTTGAAAGTTTTTTCCTCAAGGTAAAAATCCTGAGTTTTCATAAATGTTTACTCCTGCCAAAAGTGAAAATTAAGCCTTGCAACACATAAACCCCCAACTCAGCCTGCCTACCTACCTGCTCAGTGCTTAATTTTTTTATCCAGGTGTTGTAGTAGTATACCAGTCCATCTCATTACCTCTTCCTGTTGATTTGAGAACCCTTTTTTTACTTACTTTTTGCTTAGTTGTGTGCAGTAAAGAGCATGGAGGTATTCCCAATTGTATCTGCTGTAGGCTTCTTACAGCCTCTCACATGAGGAAGTTACCCAGCACAGACCCCAGATTAACACGACAATCTAAAAGGTGTATCCTGTGGGTGTCTAAATTGAGTGGATTGTTTAGGTCCCTCACATTGTAAAATCTTACTGTGTGAGGATAGCTTTACCACTTCAATACCGGGCAATTTTACCTCTTCCTGCCAAGGCCAATTTTCAGCTTTCAGAGCTGTCACACTTTGACAATTGGGCGGCCATGCAATACTGTACCCAAAGCTAATTTTTTTAAGCTTTAATTTTTTAAACAAATAGAGCTTTAGTTTGGTATTCTTTAATCACCACTGGGTTTTTTGTTTTGCTAAATAAACAAAAAAAAACACTTTTTTTCCTCTTCTTTTATACAGTTTTGCAAAAAAATAATAATGTTTCATTTATTTAGGCTAAAATGTATTCTGCTACATTTCTTTGGTGAAAATAACCCGAGTTAGTGTATATTATTTAGTCTGTAGGAAAGTTAGAGTCCACAAACTATGGGATATATTGTATATCTGAAAATCAATCAATCGTGATTTATCCATTTTTTGAGGCCCAAAAATATCAGGACAGTACAAATATCCCCCAAACTACCCCTTTTTGAAAGTAGACAACCCATGGTATTTAGTAAGAGGCATGGTATGTTTTTTAAAGTTGTAATTTTTTGTAAATTTTTTGAAAAATAAAGAAAAAAAAAATCACAAGTGCAGTAGAGCGTCATATTACTGGTGTGGCGATGATCAGGGACACTGACTGGTGACCATACAAAAAAAAAAAATAATAATTTTTTTTACACTTTTTCTTTCTTTATTATTACTTTTTTTTTTTTTTTTTTTACGATTTTCTTTTTTTTAACACACTGTAACATTGTACTACTCTGGGGAAGCGATCTGTATTTATTAATTTTTTTTTATACATTATAATTGCTTATACCACTGAATTTCATTGCTTTAAGCAAGCATTTTACTGAATGAAATCGATTCATTCAGTTTGTTTTGATGTAATTAGCTGTGATTAGCCACAGCTAATCACATGGTATAGATGGGATATGATTGGCCCTGTCAGTAACATGTGATTACTGTGACCAATCACAGCTAGCAACACAGTTGTACACAATGGATGACATAAAAGGAATCCTTCCATTGTTTACAATTGTCTTGTGATCTGCTGTGATTGGTCACACTGTTCACATGGTACTGTCAGCGGGCCGGTACACTGATCAGTCGTCGGCCGTGTCCTTTGGGAACTGATTAAGCAAGCCATAGATAGATTGAAGTTTGATCCATGTCAAATGGAATGTTTGAAAGCTTTTTTCAATCAATGGCTGCAGCGGCTGAACACTGTATCCTGGCAGTGGAGGAGTCCTGCTGTCAGAATACAATGGCTCAGTGGGCAGGATTCTCCCATCCACCTCGCTTTTGTGGATAGGAAAATCCCTTTGTTTTTTTCTAGCAACCTGCTGATCAAAAAAAAAAAAAAAGATTTATATTTGTCCAGTGGATGAACTTTTAAGACGCCAGCTACCAGGCAGAAACCTAGAAGAGTCATAGTGAAAAAGACCAAGTCCTTTTGAGTCTGCCTTTTTTTTATCTATTTTATTTATTTATTTACCTTTTTTGTCTGAGTAGATCTGTGTTTATCCTAATCCATGTGTAATTACTGAGCTCCCTACCTTTGCTGGAAGTCTGTTTCAAGCATTACCTACTTATGTGGTAAAATAATGCTTTCTAAAGTTAGTTTTTAACTTTTCTCGTGCTAGAACTTGGAGAAACCCTTGAAATAACTTTACCGTCTCAGGGAGGTTTTGAACCACATCCAATTTGCATGACATGTAAACCGGCAGTCTTTTCTATGGAGCTGGTTCACATATATGTGGTGCAGCAGCAGTGCAGATCCGCTGTAATTTGAAAAAGAGTCCCTTGCGTTTTCTGAGCACTGCGGTGCAGTTAGGATGCGAATTCCAGGCTCATTGCCTTCTACGGCAGCATATGTGATCAGTTTTGAACACGAATTAGAACCCTTTTCAGGTCTGGCATTGATTTTAAGGGGAACTCCACGCCAAAATGTAAGAAAAAAAAGGGCTTGGGGAACCCCCATGCCAGAAGGAAAAAAAGAAAATGGCGAGCGCCCCGCCCCCCACCTGAACCAGATCAGGCCACATGCCCAACATGGAGAAGGGGTGCTTTGGGGCCGGGGGGGGGGGCTCTACTCACTCACCCAACACCCCCCTTTCCTGGTCTGCCTAGTTGCATGCTCGGATAAGGGTCTGGTATGGATTGTAGGGGAGGGGTTCTTTTTTTTTTTGGCGTGAGGATTCCCTTCAAAACCATAACAGACCTGAGGAACCCCCATGCCATTTTTTTTACAAAGTTTTTTGCCAGCAATGTTATTTTTACATTCAGCTGTCAGCTTGGAACCCCGTTGACAGCTGGTGAGTTATCCGTTGTTAAGGATGTGGCGGCTGGCTTCCTGGCCGGCTCCTTAACAACCAGATAATGCTCCAAAAATTTGCATCTAAATCGCAGAAGAACCTCTCAGCAGCTGCTTTGAAAATATGCAGTGAAAACTGCGGGTAAATTTGCAGCGGACATGTGTGAACCTAGCCTTAGTGGAAGCCTGCATGAGCACAGAATAAGGGGAAGTAAAGTTTCTGTTTATGCTCTCTCCAAAGAAAAATGTTTTATAATAATTTCAATTGGCGTCCAAGTTGTCTTTAAAGTCCCGCCTACCTGTCGGGGTATTTGTTTGTTCTCTAAACAGGACAAACATTTTAACCCTTGCCCCAGTGCAAGAGTCTGCGTTCCCCAGAGCTTTATTAAATACAGGGTCATACTTTAGTTGTCTTGTATGAGATGCAATGGGTTTTAGAAAACAGACCTATATACTGTACCTTGGCATAGCATAGTATTTTATGATGTTTATTAACCAATAAACAAAGTTTCTTCCTGTGTTTTCATGGAAATGAGTTAGCTCATCTTTGGGCCTGTCTGTAGGATATCAAGTTAGGTCACCTTTTTTTTTTTTTTTTTTTTTTTTAACCTGTATACATTTCCTCAAACAGTAGAGCTCTTTGTTTATCTAAACATTAAATGATTGATCATAAATATGGAAAAATGTTGAATTCGAAGCAGGTTATTGCAGTTAATTTCTAATTAGAAAGTTATCCGATTGTTCCATAAGGACAAACCTATGATACACCCAGACATATCCTGTATTTTATTCGGAGACATTTATTCATATTCAGTATTTCCTATTCTGCGGCAACATTCATCATATTTTATGGGGGGGGGGCGTCATTTCAGGATTTAGTGGCAAGGCAGAGTGAAATCATTTTGGATACCACCTATTAATGAGTCATAGCAGCCTTTGTGAAGTTGTAGCTTGTTTTTTAGACCTTCTCCCGTCACTTACTTGGCTCCAAAGATGCAATGCTGGTAATCTGATATACCTCTCTGAATTTGGCCATAGGCATGCAGTGAGCTGTGCCCAAAAAAAGCTCCAAAATGTGACCAACTCTTATGGCACAAATTGACACATCCAGCCTTCCTTTTCCTCCTGGGTTGCCATGTCACTCTTGTTCACTAGGAGATAAGCCAGTAGGCCTGTATCTACTGCCTCATAATTAGGCAGAAACATGAATGGTTGGGCAATTTTAAGTGCCCATGAGTATGCATCAAAAGACCTCTTCTGGTTATTGTATTATGTCTGGGCCTGTAATGGAATAAACTGAGTTGAGACCTAGGACCTTCTACTCACCCACCTAGGGCAGTTCTGATCTTTTGCCACAACCAGGACATTGTGTGCAATCAGTCTGTCTGGCCCAAACCCACCAAGATGAGCTTATTTTCCTTGTCAGACCATGGTTCAGGCTGTGTGTCTCTGTCTATTAGCTATTGACTGCTTTTTGGTCACCCTTGATGGGCCCATTGTGAATGCAGTGCCACCTTAACAGCATCATAGGCCCCCGGGCAAAGTAAAGCACTGGGGCCCATACCAGGGAGATGTTGACCTGCAGTGCATGTAGCGCACCACGGCAAACAGTGGGCGTGACTAAATTATGCTACCAATTGGGCATGGCCTTTAGTCTTATTAGAATATCTAGTCTTTTTTTTTTACAATTTCTTATTTTATTTAAAATTTTTCTTGACATTTTTTTTAGGTGGTCTTTGGTGACATAGCAGGGGGTCTAACAGAATCCTGAAGTCTCACTTTTGAGACAGAGAAAGGGACTGGGGAAACACATTCCCCAGTCCCTTTCTCTGAATCCTCAGCTCAATGAACAGGAGTCAGAGTTTACTATGCTTCAGGTATGAATGAATACATTGAGTGCATAGTAAAATAACAGTCAACAAGTGTACAAGCTAGAGCATCCACCAATCCCAAAAGACACACTTCAATGCTGGGCCTAACACAGAGTATAGTAACCTCCTCTATGCATTCAGCAGCATCTAGCCTGAACTGTATGGGCACACATTCCCAGAATATATGCATGAAATTTGTTCCGGTTGGGATGCACCACCAACAACAGGACGACTGAAGGGAAAAATTTTAGCCAATCTGGCCGGGGTAAAATCTATATGATGTAGAAATTTATATTGGATGAGATGATCTCTGGTAGAGACCAACTGAGAGAAATTGATATCCCATATATCATCCCAGTCACTCCGTCCATCTGGGGAAACACCCTTTACCATGCTGTTCTGCAAGGCTCAAGCTCTCTATAGGTATATACTAATAGTTGCTTATAAATATTAGACAATGCTTTATCCACAGAGTCGTTTCTGAGAATAATTTCCATATCGCTCTCTTGCAAAGTGATTGGTGAGGTACCAAATTGAGAGTTGTATGCATGCCGCAATGACAAGTAACGAAACAGGTGGGAGTTGGGTAGATTAAATTTGTACTTCATCTCATCAAACTGTAGAAGTGGGCCATTCTTGACTATATCCGAAACCTCTTTAATACCATATTTAGTTTATATAATGGGCTCTGGGAATTTAAATAAGTGTGGAACCTGAGGATTATTCCACAATGGGGAGTGTGGTGATATTACCTGGGTGCTTCCAGATTATTTCCTGCCATCTACCACCCAAGCTCTAATTGTTACTGTCATAGAGGTAGTGATGGGGTAAGGGGCTTTACTACTTCTGAGCAGGAGATAAGACAGGGCCTCGTAGGAGCCTATTATCGCAACGTCCAGAGCAACCGCCGCATCGTCCGAGAGGTCAAACACCTATAAGCGAAAACCAGCCCTGCCAGATAGTAGCGAAGGAAGTTTGATACCGATAGTCCCCCTTGTTTCCATGGTTGCTGAAGTACCTGCAATTTGATTCTAGGATTTAGTCCATTCCATAACAAAGCAGAGACCAGACTGTCAAAGTCCTGGAATATATATTTCGGAATACATACAGGAATAACGGCAGAAACGTCATCTTTATTAGGTTAACTTTCACAAGGAGTGTCAAGGGTAAGTTTAGCCAGGCCTGCAATCTACACTTCAATGCCTGTAATAAAGGGGTAACATTTAAGGTGATGAAGTCTGAGACTGAATTAGAAATATGAATGCCCAGGTATTTAATCCTGTCTACCTGCTGTAAGGTGCAATTAGCTACAAGTCTGATAGCCAGATTGGGTATTTTTAAAGGAAGAATTAGAGATTTGCTCCAATTCACTTTAACCCTGAGAGGCTAGCGAAGGAATTAAAAATGGATAGCGCCGCTGTCAGGAAAGCATAAGAATCACTCAAAATTAGCACCATATCGTCTGCATATAACGCCACCTTTTCTGTCAGGCTTCCAACCTGAATACCGCATACCCTAGGTGAGGCCCTCAGTGCGATAACCACAAGCTCAATTAGCAAGGTAAATAGCCAGGAGACATCGGACACCCTTGTCTGGTATCCCGTCTCTTACCGGAAAAAAAAAAAATTCAGAGATCAGACTATTAAGTTTAATGACTGCAGTTGGATTGTGGTATATAATATTTATCCACTGCCTGAACTTGGGGCCAAACCCATATGCCTCCAACACCATGGACATACATTGCCAATCTATCGAATCAAAGACTTTTTCCAGATCTAAAAAAAACCAGAACCCCTCTGCTGGATACATCTGGCCCTAGTTGTGTATGCGTAAATACCCTGCGTAGGTTGATATCTGTGGCTTTTTTCGGCATAAAGCCTGTCTGATCGGGGGAAATTAAATGCTCAGGGACTGGCATGAGTCTGTTAGCAGTTTAGTGAGAATTTTGAAATCTAGGTTAAGCAAAGAGATAGGCCTATATGAAGAATTTTTAGTGGGATCTTTGTCTGGTTTGGCTAACAACACTATTTGTGCCTCATAGAAGGCGGAAGGGAGGGAACCAGCCTCAAAGCATTTCGTATATAACTTAAGTAATCTTGGAGAGAGAACTTCCGCATAGTGTTTATACCACTCTATAGGTAATCCATCCGGACCCAACGCCTTTCCATTAGGGAAGGAGCCTTTTGCGCAAGTTAAGTCTTCCTTTTTAACTGGGGCTCAAGGGATTTAGGACAGCCGACAGGTCCTCTACAGCTGTGTTTCTCAACTCCGGTCCTCAGGGCACACTAACAGGCCAGGTTTGCAAGAAAACTGAAATAATTCACAGGTGATATAATTTACTGCTCAATGATTGCAGTATTCTAGTCTGCATCTCCCCAAGGTAATACATAAAATCTGGCCTGTTAGTGGGCCCTGAGGACCGGAGTTGAGAAACACTGCTCTACAGCATAAGGGGGTATAGGTTAGTAGAGGTCCCTGTAAAAGCAGTATATCTTCTCTATCTGTAAGTAATGATCCATATTGTGAGGAAGTGCATGGGATTACTGTCTGGGATTTGTCCTGAGTCGTTAATGATGCTAGCAGCTTCCCATTTATTTCTCCCCGTTCTAAAATCTGTTCCACACCCGGTCGCAAGGGGCAGTGTGTTATGTCTTGGTAGTGGAGATGTAAATCTCTCCGAGCTCCTTGCAAATTTGTCAGAGTATCGGAAGAAGTTATATTAGCATGTGCCTTTGCACATTATTGTTCCTTGTCCTGCAGGGTTGCCAGCGTGTGATTATGTTCCTCACTTGCTGCCTTGATAGCTAATATGTATATCCCTCTGAAAGTAGCCTTAAACGCTTCCCATTCAATCTGTCCTGTGACTGAAACCTCATTAATCTGCCAGAACGAATCTATGTGTCCTCCACCATAGGCTCCCCCACCCACCCAGGGACAGTCTCCAGGACCTCTTGGACCTATGACCCCCAATCTGCAAGGTAATCTGAAGTGGGGTGTGGTCTGATATACCCCCAGGAAGGTAAGTAACATCATGCACCATAGTTAGAAGAGCCTCATTGGCAAAGGCCAAATCTATTCTGGATGAGGAGTTAAACACAGGGGATATACAAGTAACATCTGTCCATGGGATGTTTCCACCTCCATAGTTCAATGAAGCCAGCCGTCTCATTCCACTGAGATAAGTAATGGTTAGGTGCTCGTTGTGGATTAGAGGTATCAAGGGTGTAGTCTAGGATATTAAAATCACCCACAATTAACAGTTGTAGGGAGAATGAGGCGCTAGCTTTTCCAATATTTCATATAAAATGACACTGGAAAATGGAGGAGGAATATACATGTTCACCAACGCTAGGTGATGGGAATGGATTTCAATAATCACCATCGCTTATCAACCCCCAGGGTCTGTTAGCACTGTGTCTATGGTGCAAGGTACGGACTTATGAAGTAAAATTGAGACCCCTCTGGCATAAGAGGAGAATGTGGCATGTATGAATCGTTGGATCCAAGGATAGCGCATAGCCAGTATTTTATTTCCCATCAAGTGAGTCTCCTGTAAAAATAATATTTGAGGGCGATGAGATTGGATGTATTTCAACACTAGAGCCTGTTTATATTTAGAGTTAAGCCCCCTGACATTCCAGGAGAGAACCTTAATAGTCAGAGACATATCTGTAGTGCCTAAAATAACCACTAGATGGGGGCCCAACTACATTGCAGATCCTGAGAGCCATACAGTCCCATTGACAGTGCTGAAGCATATCTCTGAATTGGTAAAAAATAATACATTCACTAAAGATAACAGTTTTGGAAAAATCCTTCTCCTGTGCACGAGAGAGTGCACAAAACTTGAATGCACCATTTTACAATAGTGTACCAAAAAACTGCAAAAAAATAGAAAAATTGCACCTTAACTGAAAAAAAAAAAAACCCATACTGGAAAATTGTCATTCCCTGTCTCACCAGCATAACAAACTTGGTATATCAAAACTAGCTGGAGGATTTTATTCCCATAAACTTCAAACTGCCCCACTAAGGAGTTACTCCATGCACTCCGCAGAAGATAGAGGGGAGAGATGCAAAGTTCTAGGGTCCGTTTCGCTCCAAGGCTCCTTAGAAGAACTCCGGGTCCCGCATAATGTTTATAAAAGGAGTTTTGATTAAGCTGCATCAAAAGGGGTATGTTTCTGACGTTATGCAAAGCATTGAGCTAGATGGAGACCTCAGCCGCAAGTCCCCGCAGGTTGATATTCCCTCCTTCCAACAGCCATCAAAGAAGGGCCCCAACATTAGTAAAGGAATATAACCACAGAGTGCAGAAAAATCAAGCAAGGGTATCTAACCACTCAGAGGCATCCGACGGATTCTTGAAGAATTTCACAGATCCCATTTGGTCCACAACTTAACTTACTAGGCATGCCATAGTTACATAGTAGTAGTTGAGGTTGAATAAAGACAATAGTCCATCCAGTTCATATGTGAGCCCCTTTTCTCTCAGCCATCTCCTGACATCCACAAATGATCTCCTATCTCAAAAGCTCGGGAGATAAATCAGGGAAGAAATGCAGAGTGGTATTTTCATATTTAAGCTACGGTTATTTCCTTGCTTCAGCCAGGATGAGGTCTCAGTCACGATAGTTGAGGAAACACACTAGGAACGGTCTGGGTTGGCGCTCCTTGTGGCCTAGGACCCGTCAGCACCCTGTGGACACGTTCCACTATGTAAGCAGAGGATACTTGGGTCAAATTGAGGATGTCCTTGAAAAACCACTCTGCAAAACCAGCAGGATTAGCTCCCTCAGAGCCCTCCGGGAGGCCCACCACTCTCAAGTTATTCCTGTGCAGATGGTTCTCAGCATCCTCTGATCTTGCCATTAAAAGCTTCACTGTATTTTGTAGCTCAGAGATGTTGTGCCTAGAGTTGCCAGCAGCATCCTCAATTTCTCATATACAAGCCTCTGCTGCCAAAACCTGTCCTCTGAATTTGCCCATGTCCTGCTTGATTAGTCTGCACTCAATGGCCAGTGTGTCGATCCTGCCAATCAGGGTGGTTTTACTAGCCTCTATAGCATTGAGGATGGTAGCAGTGGAGGAATCGCTCCCTGGGGGTCCTGCAGCCACAGGCTGTAAGGGCTTTCCCATGTCAGATGTGTGGGGATTTGCTCGGTGGCGGGTGTGGATGACCCCTTTAGGGGGGTTCGTTACACAGGGAGATAGCCGAGAAGTGGTTGCAAACAATAGTTTGGTTTATTCTTGCAATTTACTTCACACAAGTGCAAGCCTCAAAAACATCAAAATAAAAATAAAACACAAAATAAATCCTTGCCACTGTGGGCGGCTACCTTCTCACATACAGGAACCTACCTACGGAGTCGGTCTCCAACCTACTGTTGGGCAAACTTTGCTGATCCTACAGCAGACACTCAATAGTCCATGTTTTTTCTTCACACAACAAATGTCCATTGAACATGTCCCTTTTCCTCTTCACATTGAACATGTCCCTTTGCTTTTCTCTTCACATAGAACACATTCCTTTGTTTGTCTCTTCACATCGCAACCATTCCTTTGCTTGTCTCTTCACATAGCAAACAGTTCATTTATTTCTTCCACATAGAAACAATCCCAGACCTCACCTTGAGTAGTCTTCACACTTTTTACCCTCCTCAGCGCACATCGCTTCAGGAGATCTTCTCCTATGCTCACACAGCGTCGGGAGGCACACATCTGACTGTCGTCCTCTCCCCAGCTCACACAGCGTCAGGAGGCAGCAATCAATAGACTTCCTTTGGACAAATTATAGAGGCCTTAACTTCTTCATTCCGAACAGCTGAATGGTTTTCAACTTCTTTACACCTTCCTGCTGCCTTTGCAGCCGACACCCTATAGTAATTGGTGAATTGTCTAAACCAAGCAGAAGTGTATCTCCTGTCTGTGACAACATCCACAGATTTACCTGACTTCCTGTCACATACCCCCCCCCCTCTTGTTTCAACCCTAGGGTTGGGACACAGTTTTCCAGGCATGCATGTGTCAGGCACTTCTCTTGACTCTCACTGATAAGCCTCCTAGTATCTTCCCTCCCCAGTTCATTAACAACTGCTAACCTTTGTTGAAATGCTTGTAGGGGTGGCTCTTTCTTTAAGTCCGTTAGCTTGTCTATATATGCTTGTTTTGGCTGATCCTCTCCATCTTCATATAGCCAATTCTCTGTATCTTCAAGCTTCAGGATGAAACTGTTTCTGTCATCTTCATTGACAGATTTCTCATACATGTCACACAGTTTGTCCCTCATCTCATATACACATTCTTCAACTGCATTTTTGGCATCATTTCGCTCCTTCTCAAGTTTGTCCTGCATAACCGTCTGTCCTATCCACCAAGGAGGACCGTGATCCATAGGCAACTCAATTGGGCTAGACTTAAAGTCTTCAACATTCTTGAGCCGCCTCTCTCTGCAATCAATAAATGATTTCCACAAAACTTTGAGAACCTCTGCTTCACTTGGCTTTGTTCCAAGAAATGCCTTCTTGAGCTTGGCTTGCTCTAAGATGCTGTGCAGAAGGCCTTCCATTTGCGACAACAGGCTGTCACACATTTCTTCAAAGTGACCCCTGTTCATTTTTCCAGCGATATCATCAACTTTCCTTCCACCAACATATGGGTCAAAGGCAACAACACAGTCTATTACAGGTTTCTTCAATGCACTTTCTGCAATTGCACTACTTTTCCCTTGTAGCTCCTTTAGTATTTCCTTACTTTGGTTGAATTGCATTGACCGCTCAAGGTCACCTAGTTCCTTTTCTTTCTTCGAACTCCACATGGAATGTATCTCACGATCAAACTTCTGCCACCTGTCTTTCACCAGTTCCATTTTGGAAATATTCCCTGAAAGGCACTTATTCATTTGCTTCACGTTTTCACCAACAGCCTTAGTTTTCTCCACTAGGTGGCATTTTTGAAGGAAATGTTCAATCCAGAGGGGTGCTTCAAACAACATGTCATCACATTTCTGATGCTCACTCAGGACAGACCCCAAAACACTGATCCTTTTATAAACTGCATCAGGCACACTATCCCCTCTTTGGGACAGATCCTCTGTTGCCTGTAATTCCTCTTCAAGTTCCTGCAACGGAATCTTCATCTCTTCTACTTGCTGTTCTAAGGCTCGCTTAGACTTTTCTAGCTCCTGAACGCTTTTCCCAACATCATCTTTGGAGTTGACCAAATCTTCCATCTCTGTACACAGCAGTTTGTTAAGTCTTTCTAGTTCAGCCTTAGACTCTAGAGCTTCCTCCAAGGAGCGAGCCAAGAACAGGGCTTTGCTCTCTTTATCACGCGCTTCAGCTTCTGCACAGTCGCGTTCTTCTGCATATTTTGCAGACACAGTCTTCTCCTCACCAAGCATCTGATCCAACTTCTTTTTCACATTTTCAACATTTTCTAATGAACCAACGCTTTCTTCCATGCGTTTTTTCATATCCGCTATCTGAGCTTGCAATGTTGCGACTTGCTCTGTTTTTCTTTGCTTCCTCCTCCTCTAATTGTTCCAGGAAGCCATTTTTCTCATCTTCCATTTGTTTGAGCTTTGTGCTAAAACTCAGCCTTTGACACCTCTCTTCCTGTAAGAGTTCCTGCATGTCTTGCAGCTGCGATTCCAAGATAGAGAAATCTTTGGCAATTTCTCTAGATTTGCTGTCTGCTTGAGAAAGCTGATTTGTGACATTGTCCAACTCAACCTGCAGTCGGTTTGCCTTCTCTGACAGCTTAGCACACAATCGGTCACCTTCTGACACCTTGACTTGCGATTCCTGCAGCTGTGCCTCTACTTTTTTTCTCTTGTGTTCAGAAATTCCTTTTCCCTGCATAAGAGCCCTCACCTCATTGGCTAGTTTCTGGGAATGAGACTGTAATTCTGCCACACAGGCTTCTTTCTCCTTTAACTGCTGCTGGACACGTTGGGCTTCATCTTTCCAACTTTCACAGTCCGTATGCAATTCATCTACCACATTGCTCAAAGTGGTGAGCTCATACACAGTACTCAGTAATTTAGCCTCTCTCTCACTTTTCTCCTTGTAGCTGAGAGACAATGTCGTTTTCAGAGCGACATTCTGTTCCTGCACATCCTGCAGGTCTATTTTTGTAGCTTCCAAAGACTGAAGACTTTTTGTCAGCTGATTACGCAACTCCAACATATCACCCTTACTTTGCTCCTGCAAAGTCTGAATTTCAATTTCCTTTTCCATGAGGATGGTATCTTTCTCCATTATAGTCTCTCTACGTTTTTGTAACTCGGAAAAAAGAAGAGCAGTGGATTCTTCCCACTGTAACACCTGAGCCTGCAAGTTTCTATGCTCCATCCTAAGCAACTCCAGGGCTTGTTCCTTTTCTTCCATTTTCCGTTGCAAGGCATCCCACTCAGCCCTGCACACATACTCTGTTTCCTCCAAACCGATGGCCTCCATTGGCTGCTGGCGTCTCTGTTTCCAGCCTGCCATGCTCTCTTGGTGAGCCTTTTGTTGAGCTGCAAAGCTCCGCTGAAAATCCACATTTGCCCCAGTGTTGCTAGGGACAACAACCTCTCTTTTTAGCAGATTCCGTTCAGGCATGGATGGGGCTCGTTCAGATGGTAACATCCCCTCCATCCATAGAATTCGGTCTCTCATTTCAGCTATCTTTGCATCTTTCAGGTGTTTTGACAGCCCCATCTTCAATAACTCCACAATATATTTTTCACAGTCCAGCAAAAAAATTTTGAGACCACTGTCTCTTTAAAACTAGTAGTTTTTTCTCTCTCTTGCAGGATCTCCTTTCCTGCAGACACAGTTTGTGCAGTCTCATGCACCAGACAAAGTTCATCAAAAATTTTGAGACCACTGTCTCTTTAAAACTAGTAGTTTTTCTCTCTTTCAGGATCTTCTCTCCTGCACACACAGATTGTGCAATCTCATGCACCAGACAAAGTTCATAGAACAGATGCACTTCTTTGCAGGGATCTCTGCTTCTGCCCAATGCATACCTCCACCATATGTGGGGATTTGCTCGGTGGCGGGTGTGGATGACCCCTTTAGGGGGGTTCTTTACACAGGGAGATAGCCGAGAAGTGGTTGCAAACAATAGTTTGGTTTATTCTTGCAATTTACTTCACACAAGTGCAAGCCTCAAAAACATCAAAATAAAAATAAAACACAAAATAAATCCTTGCCACTGTGGGCGGCTACCTTCTCACATACAGGAACCTACCTACGGAGTCTGTCTCCAACCTACTGTTGGGCAACCTACTGTTGCTGATCCTACAGCAGACACTCAATAGTCCATGTTTTTTCTTCACACAACAAATGTCCATTGAACATGTCCCTTTTCCTCTTCACATTGAACATGTCCCTTTGCTTTTCTCTTCACATAGAACACATTCCTTTGTTTGTCTCTTCACATCGCAACCATTCCTTTGCATGTCTCTTCACATAGCAAACAGTTAATTTATTTCTTCCACATAGAAACAATCCCAGACCTCACCTTGAGTAGTCTTCACACTTTTTACCCTCCTCAGCGCACATCGATTCAGGAGGTCTTCTCCCATGCTCACACAGCGTCGGGAGGCACACATCTGACTGTCGTCCTCTCCCCAGCTCACACAGAGTCAGGAGGCAGCAATCAATAGACTTCCTTTGGACAAATTATAGAGGCCTTAACTTCCTCATTCCGAACAGCTGAATGGTTTTCAACTTCTTTACACCTTCCTGCTGCCTTTGCAGCCGACACCCTATAGTAATTGGTGAATTGTCTAAACCAAGCATAAGTGTATCTCCTGTCTGTGACAACATCCACAGATTTACCTGACTTCCTGTCACAGATGCCATGTCAAGAAACAGCCTCCGCAGATTCGCTCTCACTGCCTCTGCCTGTTCAGTCTTAGGGGAGAGAGGCAAGGTGGGCGCAACATGTATCCCTGCTGCGGAGCTCCCAGGCTTGAGAGGCAGCTGTTTCTTGGGAGATCTCCCTTTGGATGGCATAGGGAGATCGGGGGGGGGGGATCCCCTACCTTATATCAGCAGCCCACACGGTAGGATATCGCTCAAGAACAAAGTATGAAGCAGTATTCTGTGACACTTTATTGGTTATGTGTTGCTCAGGCATTCGGTTTCCTTAGGGTTACCACTGGTTCTCTTATGTTTTTTTCTACCAGGTGGGGTTTGCAGCCTCATCTGGTGCCAGTGTTGGGTATACGGTCCTTCAGGTTGCTCCTAAATTTCAAGCAGTCCCCAGTTTTTCTGTTAATCATTGGTGTTGGTGTTTGTTTGCTGTGTTGCCCACCCCTTAGTTGAACTTTTTTTTAACGTCTCAAAAGTATAAACTTGAGTTTAAAAACAAGAATTTTGTACTCGCTGTGAAATCATTTCTTTGAGTGCTCTGAAGGATGCACATTTTTCAAAATGCTCTCAGAACTGCATCCTAGAAAACTGAGACATGCTGGTAGTGAGAGGAGTTATCTTGGACTTCCGTACAGTTTTTTTTTTTTTTTTTTTTTGCCAGTAGCCAATCCTCATAGTGTGTGCTGTTTATTTGAATCTGATATTATATAAACATTTACTGCTATGGATTTGAGTCAGAAGGTAGAAATATACACTCACCAGCTACTTTTTTAGGCATACCTGTTCAATTGCTTGGTAACAAATTGATAATCAGCCAATCACATGGCAGCAACTCAATGCATTTAGGCATCTAGATGTGGCAAAGATGACTTGCAGAAGTTCAAACTGAGCATCAGACTGGGGAATAAAGGGGATTTTAGTGACTTTGAATGTGGCATGGTTGTTTGTGCCAGACGATCTGGTCTGAGTTTTTCAAAAACTGCTGATCTACTGGGATTTTCACACACAACCATCTCTGGGGTTTACAGAAAATGGTCCGAAAAAGAGAAAATATCCAGTGAGCAACAGTTGTGTGGAGGAAAATGCCTTGTTGATGTCAGAGGAGAATGGGCAGACTCATTTGGGATGAAAGGCAACAGTAACTCAAATAGCTGCTTATTACAACCAAGGTATGCAGAATATCATCTCTGATTGCACAATATGTTGAACCTTGAAGCCGATGGGCTACAGCAGTAGTCCACACCTGGTGCCACTCCTGTCAGCTAAGAACAGGAAACTGAGACTACAATTCGCACAGGCTCACCAACATTGGACAATAGAAGATTTAGAAAAACGTTGCCTGGTCTGATGAGTCTTGATTTCAGCTGGGACATTCAGATGGTAGGGTCAGAATTTTGGGTACACAGGAAAACACTGATCTATCCTGCCTTCTATCAACAGATCAGGCTGGTGGTGGTGGTTTAATGGTGTGGGGGATATTTTCTTGGCACACTTTGGGCCCCTTAGTACCAGTTAAGCATCGTTTGAATGCCACGGCATACCTAAGTATTGTTGCTGATCATGTCCATACCTTTATGACTACAGCGTACCCATCTTCTGATGTCTACTTCCAGCAGGATAATCCACCATGTCACAAAGCTCAAATCATCTCACCACTGGTTTCTTGAACATGACAATGAGTTCACTGTTCTCCAGTGGTCTCCACAGTGACCAGATCTCAATTCAATAGAGCATTGATCCCCAAACTACGGCCCTGCAGCTGTTGCAGAACTACACATCCCATGAGGCATTGTAAAACTCTGACATTCACATAAATGACTAGGCATGATGGGAATTGTAGTTCCTGAATAACTGGAGGGCCATAGTTTGGGAATCTCTGCAAAAGAGCACCTTTGGGATGTGATGGAACGGGAGATTTGCATCATGGATGTGCAGCCAACAACTCTGCAGCAACTGTGATGCTATTATGTCAATATGGACCAAAATCAAAAGTCAAGACTGGACCAATGTAATTATGCAAAAAAAGCCATATCAAAACTTCAGCTTTAATCCCGAAAAGTTTTAATGCCCTTAAGCCCTAACACTAATTCCTTCCTATTCTGCATACTCTTTTTATCCTGCAGCAGGAACCTTTGTGCCAAGAACTTGCAATCCCATTTTGAAGCACTGAGATCCTGGCACCAAAAGATACTGGATTGCAGGCTGGTGTAGGTCCCGCAGGCTTCCTTAGTAGTATATAATAAATCTTTAGGACCCCAGCACAGTAAAGCTGCTTTTTAAACACCAATCTCTACTGCCTAAAGGATGTTTGTACTTTTGCTACTGTCCTTTATTCAATTCCCACTACCCCGCCAGCTTAAATAATTTTCAAATAGAAGGTAAGTGTTTGATCTGCTGTGCTGTACTCAGGGGCATGGGGGCAATTGATTAAATTACATCTGTGCCAAAGATATCGTTTTCCTTTTAAGTAAATCAAATACTGTGCTATGACATGGTACTCTGTAATCTGTACAAATATACCACACTGCATCTCATGTGTTTTATGTTATGCTACTTTCTTTGGTTCTTGCAGGGTGCGTATTACAGAGGAAAACCCAACCAGTACTACACTTCACCGAACAATTTTGAAGACACTGATGAGATTAGAAAGCCTTACATGGTAAGCCTTACAGAGACCTTCAAGTTTTTTTTACCATTTAAAGTTAATGAAGGTTAATTAAATGATTGTTGTACTTTATAGGGTGGATATCTATACTTTAAAAACAATTACTAGTTTTTGTATTATGTTAACCACTTAAGCCCCGGAAGATTTGGCTGCACAAAGACCAGGCCCTATTTTGCGATTCGGCACTGCATGAATTTAACGGACAATTGCGCGGTCGTGCGACACTGTACCCAAACAAAATTGACATCATTTTTTTCCCACAAATAGAGCTTTCCTTTGGTGGTATTTGATCACCTGTGCGATTTTTATTTTTTGCGCTATAAACAAAAAAAGAGCGACAATTTTGAAAAAATAACAATATTTTTCACATTTTTTTATATGAAATTCTCAAAAACAAAATGTAAAAATCAAAATGTTTTAACATTTTAGGCCAATTTGTTTTCTGCTACATATGTTTGGTAAAAAAAAAATCGCAATAAGCGTATTTTGATTGGTTTGCACAAAAGTTAGTGCGTTTACTAACTACGGGAAAGATTTATGACATTTTTATTGTTTTTTGTTTTTTTTTTACTAGTAATGGCGGCGATCTGCGTTTTTTTTTTTTTTTTTTTGCGGGACTGCGACATTGCGGTGGACAGATCGGACCCCTGACTGACATTTTTGAAACTTTTGGGAGTACCAGCGACTACTACAGTAATCAGTGCTATAAATATGCACTGTTACTGTCAAAATGACACTGGCAGGGAAGGGGTTAACTTTATTGGTGATCAAGGGGTTAAGTGTGTCCCTAGGGGCGTGATTCTAACTGTGGGGGGGCGTGACTTGTGATGTAACCACAGAGACATACGATCATACATAGCAGGATCGTATAGTCTCTGCACTTACATCAGGGAGAATGACAGACGGCTGTGTTTACATCAGCCATCTGCCTTTCTCCCTCTCCAAGGGGATGCCTGTGAACGAGCGGGGGCGGTAGAGCGCCTCCGGCGGCGCGTGCTCGCCCCCCACAGGCGGCTGAGAGAGTGACGGACCCCTACGTCACATTGCCCAGCAGCGCCTGCCTGCCGCAGTATATCTGCGGTGGGCGGTCGTTATGTGGTTAAGGATGAAATGCTACTTAAATCTCTTTTTACAGCCTTGCAGAAACAGATAAAGACTGAAATATTTACCTTTCGTGGAGAAAATGTTTTTCTGGGCTTCCGTTATCCTTGGCATTCGAACAAGTGATTTCTGTTGAAGAGGAGGATCAGAGTCTGGATTGGTTATTCCTCCCATTCAGCAGAGATCATGTGACCAAATGCCTGGACTTTCAGTCACATGACCAGCACTGCAGAGGACCGGAAGCTGCAGTTTTGTTTCTAAGAAACTAGTTCGACCTTTAATTTACTCTTTATTTATCCTCTCTGGAAGCCAGTTATTTTCACATTTAAAGGACAGACCTCTAAAAAGATAGTCTTGTTATTGTGGTTGTCACTGCTCATAGTAAAATGCTAGATTAGAGCTGAACACCCAGCCTGATATAAAAGCATTGGTCGTGTACAGTAGCAATAAAGTACTTAAAATGTACTGATCAGGGGAGACAGGACCAGCACTAAGGCTAGGTTCACACCTATGCAGTTGATGTGTTTAACCAGCGTGTTTTGCTTTATACAACACGTGATTTTGATGCGTTGTTGCATGAAGTTATGAAGTTTTGAGTTTTTGGGGTTTTTTTACGCTTTAACAAACTGTGAATAGCTGGTTGTTAAGGAGCAGGCTGCTTCGTCCTTAACCGATGAAAAAGAATTGCCAGCAAAGAAAATATAAGAAAAGAAACATTGTGCCCCCCCCCCCAAATATATATAACAGGGTCCTTCGGGTCTGGTATGGATTTTAAGGGAGAACAACATGCTAAAAAAAAATGGCGTGGGGTATCCCCCCCCCAATCCATACCAGACCCTTATCCCCTAGCATGCAGGCCAGGAAAGGGAAGGACGAGCGAGTGCCCCCCTCCACATGGGGGGGAGAGGGGGTGCTTTGGGGCAAGTGGGTCACTTCCCCACAACCCTGGCCAGTGGTTGTGGGGGTCTGAGGGCAGGGGGCTTATCAGAATCTGGAAGCTCTCTTTAACACTTGCTCTTTTTGTGATGGGTCCATTGAAGTCTATTAGACTTAAAACACTCTCTGCGGGGGAAAAAAGTCCCTGACCCTTTCCCAAAACGCAGCAGCTGAAAAATGAAAAGATGTGAATGTATCCCATAGACAAACATGTTGAATGGATTGTAGTGCATTTCTGCAAGCCGCAAAATGAAATAAAATGCATTGGTGTGAACCTAGACTAAGGGTCAGTTAGGCTCTGAAGCAGTTTACATGTGTTGACAATAAACATGCAAACCGATAGAGAGAGCTGGGAGATGACCAATGCTGCCACTCCTTTAATCACTTCACCTCCAGAAGATTTACCCCTCTTTATGACCAGGCCATTTTTTTCTATACGTCACTGAATCAATCTCACTGACAATTGCTTGGTCATGCAACGCTGTACGTAAAATAAATTTGTCAATTTTTTTCCCCGCAAACAGAGCTTTCTTTTGGTGGTATTTGATCACCTTTAAGTTTTTATTTTTTGCGCTTTAAACAAAAAAAGACTATTTTGAAAAAAATATATACAGTGCATTGCGAAAGTATTCGCCCCCCTTGAACTTTGCGACCTTTTGCCACATTTCAGGCTTCAAACATAAAGATATAAAACTGTAATTTTTTGTGAAGAATCAACAACAAGTGGGACACAATCATGAAGTGGAACGAAATTAATTAGATATTTCAAACTTTTTTAACAAATAAAAAACTAAAAAATTGGGCGTGCAAAATTATTCAGCCCCCTTAAGTTAATACTTTGCAGCGCCACCTTTTGCTGCGATTACAGCCGTAAGTCGCTTGGGGTATGTCTCTATCAGTTTTGCACATCAAGAGACTGAAATTTTTGCCCATTCCTCCTTGCAAAACAGCTCGAACTCAGTGAGGTTGGATGGAGAGCGTTTGTGAACAGCAGTTTTCAGTTCTTTCCACAGATTCTCGATTGGATTCAGGTCTGGACTTTGACTTGGCCATTCTAACACCTGGATATGTTTATTTGTGAACCATTCCATTGTAGATTTTGCTTTATGTTTTGGATCATTGTCTTGTTGGAAGACAAATCTCCGTCCCAGTCTCAGGTCTTTTGCAGACTCCATCAGGTTTTCTTCCAGAATGGTCCTGTATTTGGCTCCATCCATCTTCCCATCAATTTTGACCATCTTCCCTGTCCCTGCTGAAGAAAACTAGGCCCAAACCATGATGCTGCCACCACCATGTTTGACAGTGGGGATGGTGTGTTCAGGGTGATGAGCTGTACGCCAAACATATCGTTTTGCATTGTTGCTTAAAAGTTCGATTTTGGTTTCATCTGACCAGAGCACCTTCTTCCACATGTTTGGTGTCTCCCAGGTGGCTTGTGGCAAACTTTAAACAACACTTTTTATGGATATCTTTAAGAAATGGCTTTCTTCTTGCCACTCTTCCATAAAGGCCAGATTTGTGCAGTATACGACTGATTGTTGTCCTATGGACAGAGTCTCCCACCTCAGCTGTAGATCTCTGCAGTTCATCCAGAGTGATCATGGGCCTCTCTGATCAGTCTTCTCCTTGTATGAGCTGAAAGTTTAGAGGGACGACCAGTTCTTCGTAGATTTGCAGTGGTCTGATACTCCTTCCATTTCAATATTATCGCTTGCACAGTGCTCCTTGGGATGTTTAAAGCTTGGGAAATCTTTTTGTATCCAAATCCAGCTTTAAACTTCTCCACAACAGTATATCGGACCTGCCTGGTGTGTTCCTTGTTCTTCATGATGCTCTCTGCGCTTTAAACGGACCTCTGAGACTATCACAGTGCAGGTGCATTTATACAGAGACTTGATTACACACAGGTGGATTCTATTTATCATCATTAGTCATTTAGGTCAACATTGGATCATTCAGAGATCCTCACTGAACTTCTGGATAGAGTTTGCTGCACTGAAAGTAAAGGGGCTGAATAATTTTGCACGCCCAATTTTTCCGTTTTTTATTTGTTAACAAAGTTTGAAATCTCCAATAAATTTCGTTCCACTTCATGATTGTGTCCCACTTGTTGATTCTTCACAGAAAATTACAGTTTTATATCTTTGTTTGACGCCTGAAATGTGGCAAAAGGTCGCAAAGTTCAAGGGGGCCGAATACTTTCGCAAGGCACTGTGTATATATATATATATATATATATATATATATATATATATATTTACTTTCTGCTATAAAACATATCCAATAAAAAAAATTACATAAATTTAATCTTTAAATAAATTTAGGCCAAAATGTACAGCCGTGGCCAAAAGTTTTGAGAATGACACAAATATTAATTTTCACAAAGTCTGCTGCTTCAGTGTTTTTAGTTCCTTTTGGTCAGATGTTATTATGGTATACTGAAGTATAATTACAAGCATTTCATAAGTGTCAAAGGCTTTTATTGACAATTACATTAAGTTTATGCAAGGAGTCAATATTTGCAGTGTTGACCCTTCTTTCTCAAGACCTCTGCAATTCGCCTTGGCATGCTGCCAATCAACTTCTGGGCCACATCCTGACTGATGGCAGCCCATTCTTGCCTAATCAATGCTTTGACTTTGTCAGAATTTGTGGGATTTTTTCTTTTTTACCTGCCTCTTTAGGATTGACCACAAGTTCCCAATGGACTTAAAGTCTGGGGAGTTTACTGGCCATGGACTAAAATATTTCGATGTTTTGTTCTCCAAGCCACCTAGTTATAACTTTTGCCTTCTGGCAAGGTGCTCCATCATGCTGGAAAAGGCATTGTTCGTTGCCAAACTGTTCTTAGATAAGTGGGAGAAGTTGCTCTCGGAGGATGTTTTTTGTACTATTCTTTATCCATAGTTGTGTTCTTAGGCAAAATTGAGTGAACACATGAATGGTCTCAGGATGCTTTACTGTTGGCATGACACAGGACTGATGGTAGCGCTCACCTTTTCTTCTTCAGACAAGGTTTTTTTTCCCGGTGCCCCAAACAATCGGAAAGAGGATTCATCAGAGGAATCGACTTTGCCCCAGTCCTTGGCAGTCCAATCCCTGTTACCTTTTGCAGAATATCTGTCTGTCCCTGATGTTTTTCCAGGAGAGAAGTGGCTTCTTTGCTTCCCTTTTTGACACCAGGCAATCCTCCAAAAGTCTTCACCTCACTATGCGTGCAAAAGCACTTACACCCGCCTGCTGCCATTTCTGAGCAAGCTCTGCACTGGTGGTGCCCTGATCCCGCAGCTGAATCTACTGTAGGAGATCGGTCCTGGTGCTTGCGGGACTTTGGCGCCCTGAAATCTTCTTCACAAATGAAGTGGAAATGTTTTTTGTGGAATTAAGTTCATTTTCGTGGCATTGAGTGATTTTGCAATTAATTGCAATTCATCTGATCACTCTTCATAACATTCTGCAGTATATGCAAATTGCCATCATAAAAACTGAGGCAGCAGACTTTGTGAAAATTATTATTTAGAAAAAATCCCAATAAGCGTATATTGATTGCTTGGCGCAATAGTTAAAGCATAAAGAAGGAGAGAAAATCCGCGCTAAGGAACGAGATTTAAGAATCTGGCTGCAGCGAACTTCAGAATATAGCCTTAATAGGGATATATAGTAAATAAGTTAGGGGGTGTGTGAAGTGATTGGCGCTGCCTATGTTATATCAATGAAGGTGTAGTATGTAAATAAAATATCATCCAAATCCTGCTACCACATATTAATCACAAATAATATTGAATAAATAGTATCACATGAACCATATATACAAAGGACATATATATCACGTGCAAATCGTGCAATAAAGTGGCAAGTGGTAATTTTAAACAGGTAGATGCTGATAATAAATATATCGAAGTGGCTCAAATATATAAAGTGCTGAGTGATGGTGCAAAAATTTGCTGGATAAGATTAAATAAATATTCGGATAGTAATATAGGTGGGTTTTTAAAAAATATATAAAATAAATATTGAGAAATAAAATGCAAATACTACAAATTTCTGGTGTTAATGTGACAAGTGTGAAAAATGGCAGAATCCACAAACTTGTGCAACAATATAAAGGAACAAAATATTAAGGTGACAGGTGTGAAGGTTCACTGTATCCACAAACTTGTGGTTCAGCAAAAAAATCAAGGAAAAAATTGGACGGTGAGAATTGATGATAAATCAATAGGTGATTAAATTAGTATTTAAAATGTAAAAAAGTCCATAAGTAGTTAAGTGCAAAGTCCAATAAATATATATATTATATAAGGTGCTTTCTTTTCTTGAGGGGATCCGGAGTGGGTGTGCGGTTGAGGAATCTTGTACTCCCTCTCAATACAGCCCGCACTTACCAGAGCTAAGTACCCCTACAGGGGTGGCCAGCTTGTAGTTAATGTTGGGGTTCACTCCCGTATGGCAGGGGTCCTGGACCCTGATAACCTTAGCTGTGGTCCTTCTCTCAGATCATATCTCAGGGATGCAATTTAGGCTCATAAACATCAATGGACATCAGTATCCCAAGGGTAATAGAAGGTAATCCCAGGTCTTCACTTTCTGAGCCTCGTTAATGCTCTGCTGGTAACTTCCAATATAGAACCAGTTCTTCACATCGAACAACTCATAAAGTTATAGCGTCTACAAACTATGGTACAGTATATATTGAAATGCTAGATTAGAGCTGAACACCCAGCCTGATATAAAAGCTTTGATCGTGTACAGTAGCAATAAAAAAGTACTTAAAATGTACTGACCAGGGAGACAGGACCAGCACTGAGGCTAGGTTCACATCTAAGCGGTTGATGTGTTTCACCACCGTGTTTCGCTTTATACAACATGCAATTTTGATGCGTTTTGCCATGCACTTTTCATGCCTTTTGAGTTTTTGGAGGTTTTGTACTCTTTAACAAACTCTGAATAGCTGGTTTTTAAGCAGCAGACGGCCGCTGCGTCCTTAACAACCAATGAGTCCCCCAGTGGGTTCCCCGCTGACAACTGAATGTGTGGGTCTGGTATGGATTTGAAGGGAGAACCCCATGCTGGTAATAGTGGCGATCAGCGACTTATAGTGGGACTGCGATATTGCTGCAGGATAACAAAAGCCAGCAAATCTCTATTGACAGGGCACAGCTCTGCCTTGTTTACATATGCAGAGCTCTGTTCTGTATTTCCCCTCGCCAATCAGTGGGTGCCAGTGGTCATCTATTGGCAGGCACCCGCTGATCGGCTTGTGCTGTGACTAATAATCACAGCACAGGCAGGCACCCCCTACCCAGAAGTGCTGGAGCACGTATTGGGTACATGATCCAGCACAGGAGAGCCACTTTGTTGCCGTATAATAGAGTTATGCAGTCGGCAAGAGGTTATTGTCCTTTCAGCAAGCTGGGAGTTTGTTGAAGTCTGGCAGGGATGGGGGAATTCAGAGACTTACAAATCCTTTTGCGGGTAAACAGTGTATATGTATGAACAATACTGTGGTATCTGGCACCAAGCCGTCAGTAGCAGATTTTTTAAGTCCTGTAGGTTGTGAGGTGGGGGCCTCCATGGATTGGACTTGTTTTTCTAACACATCCAACAGATGCTAGATAGATTGGAATCTGGAGAGTTTGGAGGCCAAGTCAATACCTCAAACTCATTGTGTTCCTCAAACCATTCTTGAACCATTTTTGCAGTGTGGCAGGGTGCAATATCCTGCTGAAAGAGGCCACGGCCATTAAGGAATACTGTTTCAATAAAGGGGTGTACTTGGTCAGCAACAGGTAAATGGTACATGTCAAAGTAACCTCTACATGAATAACAAGATCAAGGTTTTCCAGAAGAACATTGCCCAAAGCAGCTACCCTGCTAATGCCAGCTTGCATGAAAGCAACACACGCGTGTGCCCGGCCATGCACGTGATGTAAAGAAATTGTGATTTATCAGACCAGGCCACCTTCTTCCATTGCAACGTGGTCTAGCCCTGATGCTCACATGCCCATTGTAGGCACTTTTGGTTGTGGACACGGGTCAGCATAGGCACCCTGACTGGGCTGCCGCTACAGCTCTATACACAACAAATGGGCAATGCCCATTTTTTCTGCTTCTAAAATAGATTCTCAGTCTTTGCTTTAAAGTAGGTGGATCTACAGTCCTTTCCTATTCTATAGAACACAGATAGGCCATCTTTCAAAAGTAACAGGGTATGGCTTATGGGCGTGTTCTGCCTCTCCAATCTGAGCACTGCAAGTGCAATCTCTAGAACTGATCCAGTTGTAGCAAGATAGCTGTAATTACAGCCTCAGTAGAATTAGCAGATAGAGTGACTTGATCCAAATGATATCTTGCAGATCATAGGAAGCTTTAATCCAAAACTTGTGCAGATCATAACAGATGGATATCAGATAGGTCTAAAAAAAAAAAAAGCCATAGGGGTTGATTTACTAAAGATGCAGAATCTGGTGCAGCTGTGCACAGAAACCAATCAGCTTCCAGTTTTTTTGTCAAAGCTTAATTGAAGAAGCTGAAGTAAGAAGCTGATTGGCTACCATGCACAGCTGCAAAAGACTTTGCACTCTCCAGTTTTAGTAAGTCAACAATGTGTATAGCTCTAGAAAAATACAGTACATGTGATAAATAGATGTTAAAGCGATGGGGGCATCAGAAAATTGAAGATTTCAACTAAAACAGGAGCCAGCAGCACAAGGGACGCTTCACACTGACATCTCTGATTTTTTTTTTTAAAATTTTTGACTAATCTTAGGCTTTAAATTTACATTGGTTAACATGTTAGTACTAGCAGTCATTGTTATGAACTTTTAACATGTTAGTGCTAGCAGTCAGTGTTATGAACTTTTTAAAAAAAAACCCTTTCCAGGCACCAAAAACTATTGATGACATAAGTATTTTGTTAGAAATGCAATTCATGTGTCTAATGTTTCTTCCATCCATACTAAGTCGATTTACTGCCTCATCCCCACCCACTAGTCGCCACACAGACATTACGTTCACCTGCTTAGACATTTCTCAATGTTCTGCTCAATTTAATGCAAAAAAGTAATAGCCATTAACATTTTGTTTTTTTATTAGCTGTCATCTGTCCACAATAAATCTGGAATTAAATGGAATGGGTGATTCATGAGTCTGTTACTGTCACTACTGTCACATCTTTAGCCAGGAAAGG
The DNA here is from genome assembly GCF_965119305.1 of Pelophylax lessonae. Classification (NCBI taxonomy): domain Eukaryota; kingdom Metazoa; phylum Chordata; class Amphibia; order Anura; family Ranidae; genus Pelophylax; species Pelophylax lessonae. The sequence continues at coordinate 173,190,634 of NC_138769.1, forward strand.
AAAAAAAGCCCACATTACCCTGTAAAATGTTAAAAACATTCATCTTCAAGCAAAAATAAACGTTGAGGGAGATGAGAGTTCATCTGTTTGTTGCCACTGGGTGGCACTGTTGTATTAGAGGAAATTGGTCATACACTATAGTGCTCTGCTATACTTTAACACATAATGTAGACATACACTTATAGCCTGTCATTTTTTTTGGAACGTTCTTTGTTGGGCTTTTGTCAGTAGCTTGAACAGTTGTATAAAAATAATTCACTTTTAAAATACATTATATTTGTTCCATAAAAAAACACAGCAAGATACCGTAGAGGCAGTGATGTAAAATGATATTTGCGACACCACAGAGTCTCAACTTTAAGGAGAAATCTAGATAATTTTATTCAAAGAAGTACATTAAAATGTGAGTTCACCTTTTCAGAAAAATACTGAAAAAAGGTAAATCCTATACACCCTCCTCACCCCACTCCCATTCCCACTGCACTTACTTCCATGAATGATACAATTTCTCCGTCCATGCAGCCCAGTACAGCGATCCTAGAGTTTGAAAACCGTGCGGCTCTTCCTCCTTTTTTAGGGATGCCAGGTCGTATCAGAGTAGTTCTGATTGGTCAGTGCAGTCACATGCCACTGCTCTGATCCATCCCGGGCTCGCTAGGGAACGAAGAGGAAAAACAGCATAGTGGACCATTGCATCAAGCTGCGTGAATTGTGAAACTGAATCACCCATGGAGCAGATGGGGTTATCCGCTTGATTTTATCATTTGCAAGGCTAATTCCTCTTTTACTGTGAGATTTAAGATCACCTTGCAGGGCCCTTATGTGTTTATGGAGATACTCCCTATTCCCATCCAAGACTGGTTACACCCATTATCATACGGTAGAAGGGACTTTTGCAGAAATTGGTATGAAGATGGCAAAACATGGCTAAGAACTGAGAAAATTCACTGCTGACATCAGACAGGGAGTTTATTTCAAAGACTTTGGTACTTTTCACAGCTAGATTTATGGACACAAAGATGCAAACTAGGGATGCACCGAATATTCGGCGGCCGAACATTATTCGGCCGAAAATAGAGAAAATAGCACTTTCGGCATTCGGCCAAATAAGTCAAAAGGCCGAATAATTTTGAGCCGAACAATGTCAGCTTCCGCCCTGACCGCTCACCTTCCTCATTGCGGCTCGCGGCTCCCTTCTCACACGCCGCCGGTGTCCTGTCCGGCCGCGAGTAGGGGGTGTGACGTCACGCGCGCGTCCCGCCCCCTGCTCCTGACTGCGGCTCCTTCACACTAGGTCCACGCCCCGCCCCCCTGTTCGCGGCTTTTGGCTCTGGCTGCAGTTCAGGTATGTGAGGTGGAGCTGAGCACATTTGGGGGAGAATACGGTAGCTGGCAGCTGCACAAGCATTAGTGTGCAGACTGCCATATTTTGTTGCCACTTGCCATGCTCATTACATTACAGTGCCCTATAAAGTGCCCCTTAAAAAAAAAAAAAAAGAAAAAAAATGTGCCCAACAGAGTGCTCCCTTGACATAAAATGTGGCCATCAGCGTGCCCCTTATTTTATGCTAAGGGACATGCTGATGAGCATATTTTATGTTAAGGGGCACTCTGATGAGCATATTTTATGTTAAGGGACACTCTGATAGGCATATTTTATTTTAAAGGGCACGCTAATGGGCATATTTTATGTTAAGAGCAACGCTGATTTAAATGTTTTGTTTTGCCCATCAGCGTGCCCCCTAACATAAAATGTGCCCATTAGCGTGCCCCCTAAAAATTGGCAAAATAAATGGAAAAAATGCGAAACACTGCGTTCGGTATTCGGCCTTCGGCCAAGCATTTCATTATTATTCGGCTTCGGCCAAGAATTTCATTTCGGTGCATCCCTAATGCAAACCTTTCACACACATCCCATTTCTTCCCAAAGCTCTTTTAATAAGCTTGATCAAGATGGAGCCTGATGCTGTCCACTTGTTAATCCTAACTTTGGTCCACATAAACAAATGTCCTTGGGACTTCCTACTGAAAATCTAGACCTTGGCCTTAAGGCTGGGTTCACACCTGATTGCAGCAAGAGCTTGAGTTCCCGCTTGTGTGATTTTTTTGCGCGTTTTGGAGCGTTTCCTCATTTCCTCTTGTCCTGCTTAGGGCAGCCCATTTACTTGAATGGGCTGCCCTAAACGCGACAAATGCTACAAATACGTTTCAAAATTCTGTTTTGAGAGGAACGTGTTGGAGAGGGCTCATTATATTCAAATTTCAGTCCCTCCTCCAGTCAGGGCACATTACAAGTCTCTTTTCTACATGATATTGCTTTTCAAGAACACTGTAAACCCTGTTCACATAGACTTCAGCCTAAATGATAGCCGTGTAAACACAGAGATCTGTGAAGCTTTTAGCACTAGGGATGGGCTCAAGCGTGTTTGTATCGTAAGTCCCAACCCCCCCTGAGCAACCCCACCAAGAAGCAGTCACTGCACACCACCAATCATAGGCAGTCAGGCATTTCCCGGGACTGCAGCTGCACATATACATGCTGCTCATGATTGGCGTTGTGCAGTTACGGGTTCCTGGTGGGATTGCTCTAGTGGGTTGGAACTAGGATCCAAACATGCCTGAACCCATCCTTATTTATTACGCTTCAAGCAGCATTCTTTAACCATTTCAGGGCCGGGCACTTTTATCTCCTTCCTGCCCAGGCCAATTTTCAGCTTTCAGCGCTGTTGCACTTTGAATGTCAATTGTACGGTCATGCAATACTGTACCCAAACTAAATTTCTTATTTGTTTATCAGGGGACACAGCGCTCCATAAATCAAAACTACTGGGTTATATCGCCTCCTCCAGGAGTAGGACTAGGCAGAACAAAAACCCCTGGCTACACCCATGGGCCATCCTCAGCTGGTATATATTCCCCCTCTCTGCTCTAGGTGATCAAATTTTAATCTGTCTACTCAGGAGTAAGGAACTGGACTCCCTGCTGGGATCTCTGGTCCTAGCAGATTTTTCTTCTTTTTCATCTTGTTTTATCTCTTGGGAGATCTACAATCAACGGACGGGCTGGATAATCTAGATCCAGTGGTCCGCCTAGGCAGCGAGCGCGTACAGACCGCAGCTACGAGCTAAGTCGGCCACGAGATAGCCTCACAGAGGCTGGCCCGTGAGTTAAACGTCTCTCAGGGTCCCATACAACCGGGCAACTGGTCTGAGTTGCAGCGGTCCCTTGGCCAACAGCTCCCCGACTTCGGTAGTTAGGAGTTCTGTCTGGAGCGTCACCTACACCATGGAAGGGTAAGTACAGTCCCCCTCTCCCCTTTGGGCGGTTTTGGGGTGGACACTGGTACCTTTCAGGGATGGTCGGGCCTGCCTGCGGGTTCCCTCCTCCTATTCTAAAGTCCCTCGACTGGTGGGGGTCCCAGGGAAGGCAGCTGAGATTCCAGGGTGTCTCCCCCGCCATTCCCCTTCAGTAAAAGTTTTGGGGTGGCGTGTGTCCTGCCCTGACGGTATGCGGGGGAGGGGTATTCCAGTGCAGAGGGCGCAGCTGAGACCCCTAGGTGCATGCCCTACTTAGTTCCTCAAAATGTTGTCCCTGCCTGGTAGTGTACAGACCCAGAACCTGTATGCAAGTCGAGAGAGAGAACTGTGTGACAGCAGCCAGTGAATAACGGTCTGTGGTTCCTGAAGATCTTTCAGAGAAAGGACCACCCTGGTCAGAAATAAAATCAGACCTAGGTAATTCAATTCCCTGGACAGGGATAAGGGGGACCTTAGGTAGTTTGGACGTCACTCAAAATTTTGCAGAAATTAAATCCACACAAGGAGACTCAGGACCTAAAAAATCTGAAAAGCACCAACTTTGCCCCCCTTTCTGGGTACCCCTCCTTGACGCTCACAAAAGAGGTCCACCGGGCCGGAAACCAGCAAAGATGTTCTTCCACCCCAGTAATGGGTGAGGGCAGACCTTCATGCTGAAGGGGTCTTGTCTGCGGGTCTGGAGAAGCGCTAGGCTTACCAGACCAAGGTTGCTTGGAACCTCCTGAGGAAGACTTGGAAGGATCTTTTTCCCTTATTCGGAGTCTCAGAAGCACTATTTAGTGGTCCATAAGGGATAAAGTGGTTCTTCGTCCCTGTCCATCTTTCCTGCCCAAAAATGTCTCTGACTTCCATTTAAATAAGGACATTGTGTTGTCTTCCTTGTGTCCCAAGCCGGCTCATCCCATTAAATTTGCCTTGCACACCTCAAATGTGGTTCGAGCGATTCAGGTGCATCTGGCAGCTACGGAGTCCTATCAGAGGTCAGACTTGCTCTTTGTGGTTACACAAGGACCAAGGAAAGGGCTGGCCACTTTTTCGGCTACCATCTCCAGATGGATCAGACAGATAGTGACTCTTCATTGATAGCTGGTCACACTCTCCTGTCATGCGAATTGGGTGCGAGGAAACCTGCATCCAATTCGCATACATGTGAATCCAGCCTCAGTCAGTTTCGTTGTGATTAGCTGTGATTGGTTAAAGCTAATCACATTGTACAGATGGGCTGTGATTGGCCCTGTCTGTACCATGTGATCAAATCGACCAATCACAGTTAGCAACACAATTGTACATAACGGATGGCATGAAAGGAAGTCATCTATTTTGTACAACATCTATTTTTGTCATGTAACCTGCTGTGATTGGTCATGGCAGTCACATAGTTACATAGTAGTTGAGGTTGAATAAAGACAATAGTCCATCCAGTTCAACCTGTGTAGGTGTGTGTGGCCGTAATCATCTCTCATACCCCTGACTGTTCTGATTATTGAGATGTATGTCCAAAAGTCTTTTGACAGCAACCATACTTCCCGCAGAAACCACCTCTTGTGGTAGAGAATTCCACAATCCTGTAGTCCTAACCGTAAAGAACCCCCTGCGTTGCCTGAGGTTAAAACGCTTCTCCTCTAATCGTATTGTATGCCCTCGAGTCCTCATGCAATCCTTTCGACTGAATAGCTTTTTTTCTATGCTGAGATCACCATTGAGGTATTTATAAATTGCTATCATGTCCCCTCTCAGGCGTCTCTTCTCTAGGGAATCAAGCGATTGCAGACGCTCTTCATAATTAAGGTCTTCCAATACCCTAATTCGTTTAGTTGCCCTTCTCTGGACTCTATCCAGCTCCAACACATCCCTCCTGAGGACTGGCATACAGAACTGGACAGAATACTCCAGATGCGGTCGGACCAGATTTTTAAAAAAGTGGTAGGATTATAGTTTTATCTCTGGAATACATCCCTTTCTTTATGCATGCTAATATTCTGCCGCTTGACATTGCATGCTATTGCTTAGTCTATCCTCTACCATGACTCCCAGATCTTTCTCCATTTTTGATTCCCCCAAAGGTTCCCCCCCTAAAGTGTATTGTGTTTTTATGTTTTTAGTCCCCAAGTGCAAAGCCTTACACTTCTCCACATTAAAACTCATTTGCCATGTCGTTGCCCACTCTGTTATTTTGTCTAGGTCATTCTGTAGGATATCTGCTTCATGCCGTGTAGTTATTGCCCTGCCCAATTTTGTGTCATCTGCAAAAACTGATATCGAACTACTGATCCCGTCCTCAATGCTGTTTATGAAAAAATTGAACTGTCTGAGTATGCGCTATTTATTACCACCCTTTGGACACGCCCTTTTAGCCAGTTCCGTATCCAAGAGCAAACCCTGCGGTCGATGCCTGCAGACCTTATTTTATAAATTAAGTGCTTGTGGGGAACTGTATCAAATGCCTTAGCGAAATCCAAGTACACCACATCCACTGGTCTCCCCCTATCTAGCTCACAGCTTACCTCCTCATAGAATGTTAAGAGATTGGTTTGACAAGAACGCCCATTTGTAAACCCGTGCTGATTACTGCTGATGTTGTTGTCTTTAGCAAACTCTACGATATAGTCCCTTATTATCCCCTCCAGAAGTTTACATACTATCGATGTCAAGTTTTTTAAGGCATGAATTTAAAAGTTTTTAGCAAAAACGTAAAATACTGCATATTGCCAGTAGATGGCAGGCATGATTTAGCAATGCATTTCACCTAATCATTTTGGATGTAAATATTAAAAAAAATATTTTTCTCTTACGTCCTCCGACAGTCGCCGCCTCTTCATATTCGTCACATATGGGGTATTAGACTTTGCTCCGAAGGAGTAGCTAGGCAACAGAATATGTTAACAATAAAGCTTTAACATATCCCACCCTCAAGGGGTGGTCCCCTCAGTCAATACCCTCCTACTTCCTGCAACCATATCTCAGTTTTAATGTCTAGCTTGTCAGGAGTGGCTGGCTCTCTCTGTGCTGGGACTTTTTGTCCCAGACTCTTTCTTCTTTTTAATATTTTATTTGAGTTTTTTCTCTACCTTTTACTTAGCTGTTGTTTTTGTCAGCATTAGTTAGTTCTTCGGACGAAGAGGATCATGCGGACTGGGTCTCGGGCTGATCCCCCTGATCGCAGGTCGTGGGTCAGTGGCTTCCCAGTCTGCCATCGAGCGTTCAGCCAGGTAACGCTCCTGGCACGGTGAACGACCCATCCCTGTTCGGTGCAGGGATGTTTGGTGAGGTGGCTACCTCACCGGACGCTGTGCGGTTTCTTAACCGCCATTGTGTGCGTCTTGAATTGCGACTCTCCCTGCCTCATGTGCAGCGGCTTGTTCGCCTGTGCGGGTTCCCCACGCCATATGAGGTAAGTGTGTCTATGTGGGGACCTGTCTGTCTGGGGGGGGTCTCAGTCTGGGACTGTGTAACCTGCCTTTAAATCACACTGCTTGTCTCCCTATCTCTCGGCTGCATGCTGTGGGCTGCAAGGGGGGGGGGAGCTGTATGACACTGTGTGTGTCAGGCTGGGCAGTGTGGGAAGCTGTGTGCTGTGGGGCATGTTTTTAATGGCATGTTGGGGCATATACAGCGATCGCTGCGGCGATCTAACATGTATCCATATAATGGGATGAAATTGTGTGTGTTTTTATGCACTGTGGAGCGGCGGTTTCGGCGCCAAACGACGCCATTTTACCGGCGCCCGCTCCGGCCGCATGGTTTACATGCACGGCGGCCATTTTCTTGTAGCCTCCATAGGCTTACATAGAGCGCCCTGGCAGCATCACTTCCTTTTTCCTGGAACACCGGTCGAGGCAGCAGCAGCAGCGGGGTCTCCTCAGGTTTTATCCTTCTATTCCTGTTGTCCATTGCCTGTATTCAGTCTGTATATTCCCTGTGGGGGTCTCATTGTGCCTGAGTGTGTGCGGTGGGCTGCGCTTACCGCGCTTGCTGAAAGGGGGCAGTTAACCCTTGGTTGTCTGGCGTACAGGGGCAATGGATTCTCAGGAGGGCAAGTTTCCCACAGTATTGGTGGAAAGCCAGGGGACCGCTGTTTCCCCCCCAGGGGGGGATTTAGCCACTATTGTGGCTGGCCTTGCTGCCCAGGTGCTCAATCTACTAAACGGCCCAGAGTTACTCTGTCCTCCGATTCTGAGGGTGAAGGTGATGGGGCTGTTCTGGCAGGGACCCCCCTGTCGGGGTCCCGTTCCTCTCTTGATCTAGTGGGGTCTGAGGTAGAGGCTGAGGTTGAGGGGGTTGATAATTCTCCCCCTGGCTCGCCTGAAGAGCTTGCAATCATGGATGAGTTGATTGCTTCCATTAAGCAGACGCTACGTTTGCAGGACGAAGTGTGTCCCCCCGCTGCCTTGGCGGCTTATGGGACGCAGAGAAAACGCAGGACGCCGCAGGTTTTTCCCTGCAATGCTGATTTTCAGCGCGCTGTAAAGGATCAATGGCGCGATCTGCGCAAACCTTTTGCGGTACCAAGTAAATTCAAGCTGCGTTATCCTTTCTCCCCTGCCACTGATGAACGGTGGTGTGTGCCTCCACCAGTGGATCATGCAATTGCGGTTTTGAACAAAGCCACTGCGATTCCTGCAGAGGGATCCCCTGTTTTCCGTGATGCCACGGATAGGAGACTGGAGTCTCTTGCCCGTCATACTTATTCTGTTACGGGTTCTATGCTTAAGGCTCTATTTGCTTCTCTCATGGCGGCCCAGGCGATCGCAAGTTGGACGCAGATGCTTAGGCGCGTCCTAGTGGCCGATTCGGCCTCGGCGGCGACCCTGGACATGGTGGATCAGATCCACCAGGGTGTCATGTATCTGTGTGATGCGGACCTGGACCTGATTCCGTTGGCTGCACGTGTGCACAGCGTGGCGGTGTTGTCTCGCCGCCTGGTTTGGTTGAAATGTTGGTCGGTGGACCAATCTTCACGTAAAACCTTAGCCAATCTGCCTTATGATGGGTCTCGCCTTTTTGGGGAGTCCCTGGATGTGTTGATTAAGGGGATCACCGGGGGTAAGAGCACTCTCTTGCCCCATTTCCCCAAGGCTAAGGGGGCTTCTGGGAAGAAGCATGCGAATTTTCGGCCCCCTCAGGGGTCCTTTCGTGCCTTTCGGCCGCACTACAAGGGCAAACCGTTCAAAGGCCAGGGCTCTCAGAAGAAACCCTGGTCTGGGAAACAGAAGTCCGGCCAATCCGGACCTGCGGCCCATAACAGTTCGGCCTGAAGGGGCGCCCTCACCCAGTTTTGGGGTGGGGGGACGCTTGCTCGGTTTTCTTCAGCCCTGGTTGGCCCGTGTGCGGGACAGATGGGTTCTGGAAATCGTTCGATCTGGTTACAAGATCGAGTTTCTCTCTCGGCCAGAGAGCAGATTTTTTCCCTCAAATCTACAACTGTCTCCAGAGCGCCTGCGGGATCTGCACCTGGCGGTGCGGGACCTGAGGGCTCAGGGAGTGGTGGTTCCGGTGCCTCATCGGGACAGATTTCGGGGGTTTTATTCCAATCTGTTCACCGTGCCCAGAAAGGAGGGCAAGGTTCGTCCAATTCTGGACTTGAAAGCTCTGAACCGCTCTGTGCGGGTTCGCAAGTTCCGCATGGAATTCCTGCGCTCGGTGGTGGCTGCCCTGGTTCCGGGGGAATTCATGGCCTCCATCAATTTGAAGGATGCGTATCTTCACATCCCCATATTCGAGGGTCATCAGAGATACCTTCGATTTGCCATTGCGGAGGATCACTACCAGTTCGTGGCGTTGCCCTTTGGGCTCGCCTCGGCTCCGCGGGTCTTCACCAAGGTGCTTGCACCGGTTCTGGCATTATTGAGGGCCCAGGGCATTTCTGTCCTGGGGTATCTGGACGACATTCTGATTCGGTCTGCGACCAGTCAGGGTCTGGAGAAGGACCTGTCTGTCACGATGCAAACTCTGCAGGAGTTCGGTTGGACGATAAATGTTCCAAAGTCGACACTGAGTCCGTCGGTTCGTCTTCCCTATCTGGGAATGATACTGGACTCGGTGCAGGCGAAGGTCTTCCTGCCGGAAGACAAACTCAGGACTCTTCAGGAGGAAGTCAGGTCCCTCAGGGACGTTCCGAACTCGTCTCTGCGGACGTGTATGAGATGTCTGGGATTGATGGTCTCGGCTTTCGAGGCGATTCCTTTCGCGCAGTTTCACACGCGGGGTCTCCAGGCGGAGATCTTGTCCAAGTGGGACGGGCGACCTCAATCTCTGGATCTTCAGATCTCGTTGAGTCATCGCACCAGGGGAAACCTTCTGTGGTGGCTCCAGTCCCCGTTGGTGTCCGGGGGCAAGTCGTTTCGTCCGATCTCGTGGACGATAATCACCACGGATGCCAGCCTGTCGGGCTGGGGTGGTGTTCTGGGCGTTCTGTCCGCCCAGGGGACCTGGTCGGAGGGGGAGTCTTCCCTCCCGATCAACATTCTGGAATTGCGTGCGATAAGGCTCTGTCTTCATCGCTGGACGGACCGGCTGCAGGGCTGCCCGGTTCGGGTGCAGACGGACAATGCCACGGCGGTTGCCTACATCAACCACCAAGGGGGCACCAGGAGTGCCCGAGCGGCTCGAGAAGTGGCCGACATTCTGTCTTGGGCCGAGACTCATGTCCCGGCGATAACGGCGGTTCACATTCCGGGAGTGGAGAACTGGCAGGCGGACTATCTGAGTCGCCAGACCCTGGATCAGGGGGAATGGTCTCTCCATCCGGCTGTCTTCCAGATGTTGTGCGCGAAGTGGGGTCTTCCAGATGTGGACCTGTTCGCGTCTCGCCTCAACTACAAGGTGAAGAGGTTCGTGGCAAGGACGCGCGACCCTCGGGCAGACGCGTCGGACGCGTTAGTGGCCCCGTGGCATCAGTACAGGCTGATGTACGCGTTTCCACCGATTCAGTTGCTGTCCCGGTTCCTTCGCAGGTTACACTCGGAACGCAGCACGGTGATCCTTGTGGCACCGGACTGGCCTCGCCGGTCCTGGTACGCAGACCTCGTGAATCTGGCGGTCGACGCCCCCTGGCGTCTGCCTCTTCGGGAAGATCTACTGTCTCAAGGACCGATTTACCATCCTGCTTTACAGTCGCTGGCTTTGACGGCCTGGCTGTTGAGACCGAGGTCCTGAAGGAGAAGGGTCTCTCTCCAGAGGTTGTTCATACCTTGATGAACGCGAGGAAGTCTTCCTCGGGAAAGGTTTTTACCGTACTTGGAAGGCCTATTTTGCCTGGTGTGAGTCCAGGGGACTTTCACCCCGCACGTACTCGGTTTCCCGTGTGCTGTCTTTCCTTCAGACGGGTGTCGATCAGCGTTTGGCGCTGGCTACGATAAAGGGTCAGGTGTCTGCGCTGGCCGTTCTGTTTCAACGTCCCGTGGCTTCCAACTCCTTGGTTGGCACTTTTATTCAGGGTGTGCGGCATCTGGTTCCTCCTAGGAGGGATCCTTTGCCCCCTTGGGACTTGAATCTAGTCCTATCTGTGTTACAACGTGCTCCTTTTGAACAGATCAGGGAGATCTCGTTGTCTATGTTGTCCAAAAAGGTCGCCTTTTTGGTGGCGATCACTTCGGCTCGCAGAGTGTCGGAACTGGCGGCTTTATCCTGCAAGTCTCCGTACCTGGTTGTTCATTTGGATAAGGTGGTCTTGCGACCTAATCCTTCTTTTCTGCCGAAACGAGTTTCGGAATTCCATCTTAACGAGGATATTGTTTTGCCTTCGTTGTGCACGAAGCCTAAACATCCAAAGGAGGTGAGATTGCATTCTCTGGATGTTGTTCGGGCGATTAGGGTTTACCTTAAATCGACTGAGTCTTTTCGAAAGACGGACTCCTTGTTTGTTCTTCCAGAGGGTCCTCAGAAGGGCATGGCGGCTTCCGCCTCTACCATTGCCAAATGGATCAGGCAGACCATTGAACAGGCCTATGCCTTGCAGGGGAAGGTTCCCCCTGTGCCTGTGAAGGCGCACTCTACTAGATCTCTGAGTACGTCTTGGGCCTGTCATCATGGGGCTTCTGTAGCCCAGGTGTGTAAGGCGGCGACTTGGTCGACCGTACACACTTTCACAAAATTCTACAAAGTAGATGTTCAGGCATCGGCGGATGCTTCCTTTGGCCGCAAGGTTCTTAGTGCGGCTGTTCCCTAGGGTCCTTTGTTGGGGACTCCTGGCTGTTGGGATAAGTTTTGTATCCCCTGGTTTTTTGTCTTTTCCTGGGTTGTTGCTCCTGTTGAGCACTTATTTTTGCTGTTGCCCAGCTGGTTTCCTTCCTTTGGTAAGGTTCCTTTCTTTGATGTGGAGACTGCGTTGCCTTTCGGCGCGGATGCGTTTCCCACCCCTCATGTTTGCACTGCTTTGGGACGTCCCCATATGTGACGAATATGAAGAGGCGGCGACTGTCGGAGGACGTAAGAGAAAACGGAATTTTTGTAAAATCTTACCTGTAAAATTCCTTTCTCTGAGTCCTCCGACAGTCGCCGCCCCCGCCCCTCTTTTGGGGTTTGAATGTATACTCTACTGCTATTCCACTAAAACTGAGATATGGTTGCAGGAAGTAGGAGGGTATTGACTGAGGGGACCACCCCTTGAGGGTGGGATATGTTAAAGCTTTATTGTTAACATATTCTGTTGCCTAGCTACTCCTTCGGAGCAAAGTCTAATACCCCATATGTGACGAATATGAAGAGGCGGCGACTGTCGGAGGACTCAGAGAAAGGAATTTTACAGGTAAGATTTTACAAAAATTCCGTTTTTCAAAAGGCTAAAAAAAAAAATTATAAACTTTTTAGGGCTTTGGCCACAGTATTAGGCAGCAATTTACATGTGGTTCAACAACTTGTAGACTAACAGCTTATTAACAACCTGAGGAATGTAAAGACTGAATGGCGTGTGCATTGCATCTGCATTGGTAATGCTCTACTGTTTTAGTGCATTGGGTGCTGGTAATGCCTAATACTGCAATGCATAATTCTAAATGGGCCCTTATGGTTCTATTCTTGATATATAAAGATTTTTGCTTAGCGTGCCAGGTAAACATTCATTGGGATGGATGTACAGTATTTGGAATAATTAATACTTGATTAAAAAAGACAATGCAGTTGCTAAAGTGCTGTGAAAGGCATGCATTTATTCCCATACTGTATCTCTGAAAAGCCCCTTTTGTAGCAGCTGCATGTGTGTCCTAATGTGACTCCCTTAGCCTATGCCTTAATAACTGTATTTAAAGCCATTGTACACTTTAAGGCTACATGTACACGGGACGTTTTAAAAAGTCCTTTGAACGCTGGAATTTAACAGCTATGTAAAGGACATTTAAAACGTCCGTTGTGTCGCCTTTGCAGCCGTGTTTAAATCATTCCCCTTTAAACAGTAAAAACGCAAGCGCTAAACGCGGGTGATCCAATCGGTCGCGTTTTGCGTTTGAAATGCCGGTAAACACACGGTCTGAACATCCTGAATACAAATAATTGCTTTCCAAAAAACGACACTGAACTCAACTGCCTCTAAATGACTGTAAACGACTCAGTGTACATGGACAGATAAGATAACATAGAGGAGGGTTCAGGGGCTTCTGAAAAAAATGCCCAACTGCTCCTAAACATCCATTTACAAGTAGCAGTGTACATGAGGCCTAAGATGTTTTTGTTATTAGGTAGGTATTAGTGTAGTTATATTCCCTGCATTGTTTGTTTGCCTTACCTTGAATTGATGTGCTCACATGTTATGTCTGCAGTTTGTAGTGTCATGGCTGATCAATTCCCCTGTGTCCATGTATTCATTCACCCAGCTTGTCCTATTCGCTAAAGAGACAGGCAACTTCTTGTTCTCTGGGTCACACTGAGGTTGGTTTACTAAAACTGGAGCACTCCGAATCTAGTGCAGCTGTGCATGGTAGCCAATCCGCTTCTAAAATAGTGCAAGTGGGGTTGTGAACGGCGCTACCGTTTTTCAAGAAATAGCAATATTATATTTGCTTAGCGTGAATGGTGATACCACTTAATGTGTGCCGTGAATAAATAGATAAATAAATTTTAAAGTGCAATCTTATAAAATGCTGTATAAAAATATTGTGTAAAAATCAATAAAAATAGATTATATAAATGCCTTGTATCTTAAATTATTGGTGATAAAGTGCATAAGTGCTAGTGCAAAGAAAGGAGAGACACAAGGCTGAAATAAATTAGTGAATTTTATTTAAAAAAAGACCAGGTGGAACATATATCTATCCTCACTATGAACCAAAGGTGATGGTGTTTAGTGAAGAGAAAAGAAGTAAAAGCTGCTGTGAGCAAACGAAAAAAATGTATACTGAAATTAATAGGTGTAAGATGAATAGGATAAATGAATTAATGTGATGAATTTGGGTTGCAACAACCTGCGTGACCGCTAGGTGTCGCACCCTGCTATATGACCTGATATCAGTTGCAGGAGGGTACCGTATATCTGGGTTCCGCTGTCCCCTCTGACTTCCTGGTGGGTCTGCGTGATTCCTCAGAAAGAAGAAAGGAGACCCCTAGGTATCATATCCAAACAACATGATAAAAAAGTGTAGAGACTCACAGGGAGATTCGAGGCTGTCCGCGATCAGTGTAGTGTGGCCGGGAAGCTTCCGCGTTCCACGGCTCTGGCTCCGGGTGCCGGAAATGACGTTAGACGTCGCTGACTCCGCCCAAAAAGGGCGGAGTCAGCGACGTCTAACGTCATTTCCGGCACCCGGAGCCAGAGCCGTGGAACGCGGAAGCTTCCCGGCCACACTACACTGATCGCGGACAGCCTCGAATCTCCCTGTGAGTCTCTACACTTTTTTATCATGTTGTTTGGATATGATACCTAGGGGTCTCCTTTCTTCTTTCTGAGGAATCACGCAGACCCACCAGGAAGTCAGAGGGGACAGCGGAACCCAGATATACGGTACCCTCCTGCAACTGATATCAGGTCATATAGCAGGGTGCGACACCTAGCGGTCACGCAGGTTGTTGCAACCCAAATTCATCACATTAATTCATTTATCCTATTCATCTTACACCTATTAATTTCAGTATACATTTTTTTCGTTTGCTCACAGCAGCTTTTACTTCTTTTCTCTTCACTAAACACCATCACCTTTGGTTCATAGTGAGGATAGATATATGTTCCACCTGGTCTTTTTTTAAATAAAATTCACTAATTTATTTCAGCCTTGTGTCTCTCCTTTCTTTGCACTAGCACTTATGCACTTTATCACCAATAATTTAAGATACAAGGCATTTATATAATCTATTTTTATTGATTTTTACACAATATTTTTATACAGCATTTTATAAGATTGCACTTTAAAATTTATTTATCTATTTATTCACGGCACACATTAAGTGGTATCACCATTCACGCTAAGCAAATATAATATTGCTATTTCTTGAAAAACGGTAGCGCCGTTCACAACCCCACTTGCACTATTTTATTTCCAACCCAACTTGTTGGGTTTGGTTGTTGGCAGCTCACACCGTCTGTTTCTGCATTCACCTTATTAATCCATAGCGCTGGTCACCTTTGTTTTAATTAATCCGCTTCTAACTTTAGCTTTTTCAATTCAGCTTTGACAAAAAAAAAAAAACCTGGAAGCTGATTGGTTTCTCTGCAGAGCTGAATGGGATTTTTCACTCTCCAGTTTTTGTAAATCGCCAACATTCAGTCCTTGGCTCACCATTTCCTATGTGTTTCATCACAAATGCTGATGTGTTGAAAACATTCTCTTTCAGCATGGTGTTTATTGCTGTTAATTGCTCTGGCTGTTTGTCTATGTCAGATCAAATTACTATTAAGCTCTCACCCTCACCAGTGCGAGACCCATGGATTGTGGGATATTTAGTTTTGTTCACAGGAAGTGTCAGTTCTTAAACTACAAACAGAAGTGATGTATTATTTTACTGAAAGAGTAGTTGATGTTTGGAACGGACTTACAGCAGAGGAACTAGTCAACAGTAAGTGGCTTCAAACATGCTTGGAACAAGGATTTCATAGATACATGGTGCAAAAAAAATAACAAAATTGGCAAAAAAAACAAAAAACACATACAAAATTGGGCCGACTGATTAGACCACTTTGAACACAAACAGAAACTACTGATACAGGAATGTTGCAGGCGAAAAACCCCAGTATTATCTTCTGTGCAAAAACGACTCTCTGGGGCAGTTATAAAGAAAAGGCTAAGAAAGAGTTAAAAAAAGGGGAAAAAAAAAAAGGCTAAGAGCACAGAAGACAATGGATGATTGGAAAATAGTATTTATGGTCAGATGAGTTTAAGCTTTAGGTGTTTGGATCTAGAAGATAGACAGGACATAGAACCAGTCTAAATGATGTTTGAGAAGTAAATAGTTCCTCTGTTAAGCATGACCAAGAACATGTACTGGGATGCAGCTGCATTGGTAAAGTGGGAGTCTAGCACAGAAACACAGAAGCCAAAAACCTGTAGTCAGCACTTGACTGGTGCCAGTTTCATAATGCAGAATGTCAACTATCTGAAGCCTATTTCTAAGCTATACAAAACCTATTTGTTGAGGAATCAGGAAGCCGATGCACTATTTTATGGACTGGTTGTCGAAATTGCCAGATTGAATGCTGGACGATGTATGTCTGTTGGAGGAACTCACGTACATTTCTGGAGGAAATCCAGTCAGACAATTAGCCAGTTGGAGTAAATGGTATTCTTTTAAAACTACCCCAATTTATAAGGCGATTGTGATAACCTAACTGATTGAATTATGGTATGTGAGTTTGTTTTTTCTCTTATCCTTTCCTTTTTTTCTTTCTTTTATTTTTCGTTATAATTTAATGAGATTTTGTATTTGGAAGAATATTTACCGTATCTGGAATTTACCAGAGCACACTCTCAATGTTATGTTATGTTGTTCGTACTTTTTGAATGAGAATGATATAGACTTTCTTTTTTCTTCCTTGTATGTTTGTTTATTCTTTTTTGATCAAAATTAAAATAAAAAGGATATTAAACAAAATTGCCAGATCAAAACCTTTTTGCACTCTTGTGGTGAGGGGTAAAACAGTGGTGGTCAACTTAGTTAATACAGTGCACTTCAAAGCACGGCTCCCGACGTGCAGAGGGTGGCAAAATAGGTTTGTATTAGGCATACAGGAAAAGGATTGGATGATGATAGCCATTATTCAACCTGAGAGATGAGCAGCCCTGTACCGAGTATCAAGTCTGTGGGGAACAGCACCAGTATGAGAGTATTGAAGATCTGCAAATCCTGCCCTTTTTTACTTTGAAAAGGGTATCGCATTATTTTATTTTTATAACCTGTGCGTGTGTATGTGTAGATAGATAGATATATATATATATATATATATATATATATATATATATATATATATATATATATTTATATACAGTCAGGTCCATAAATATTGGGACATCAACACAATTCTAATCTTTTTGGCTCTATACACCACCACAATGGATTTGACATGAAACAAACAAGATGTGCTTTAACTGCAGACTCTCAGCTTTAATTTGAGGGTATTTACATCCAAATCAGGTGAATTGTGTAGGAATTACAACAGTTTGTATATGTGCTTCCCACTTTTTAAGGGACCTTTGCAGTCAATTACAGCCTGAAGTCTGGAACGCATAGACATCACCAGACGCTGGGTTTCATACCTGGTGATGCTCTGCCAGGCCTCTACTGCAACTGTCTTCAGTTCCTGCTTGTTCTTGGGGCATTTTCCCTTAAATTTTGTCTTCAGCAAGTGAAATGCATGCTCAATCGGATTCAGGTCAGGTGATTGACTTGGCTATTGCATAACATTCCACTTCTTTCCCATAAAAAACGATTTGGTTGCTTTGGCAGTATGCTTCGGGTCATTGTCCATCTGCACTGTGAAGCGCCGTCCAATGAGTTCTGAAGCATTTGGCTGAATATGAGCAGATAATATTGCCTGAAACACTTCAGAATTCATCCTGCTGCTTTTGTCAGCAGTCACATCATCAATAAATACAAGAGAACCAGTTCCATTGGCAGCCATACATGCCCACGCCATGACACTACCACCACCATGCTTCACTGATGAGGTGGTATGCTTTGGATCATGAGCAGTTCCTTTCCTTCTCCATACTCTTCTCTTCCCATCACTCTGGTACAAGTTGATCTTGGTCTCATCTGTTTATGTATTCCAGAACTGTGAAGGCTTTTTTAGATGTTGTTTGGCAAACTCTAATCTGGCCTTCCTGTTTTTGAGGCTCACCAGTGGTTTACATCTTGTGGTGAACCCTCTGTATTCACTCTGGTGAAGTCTTCTCTTGATTGTTGAGTTTGACACACATACACCTACCTCCTGGAGAGTGTTCCTGATCTGCCCAACTGTTGTGAAGGGTGTTTTCTTCACCAGGGAAAGAATTCTTCGGTCATCCACCACAGTTTTCCGTGGTCTTCCGGGTCTTTTGGTGTTGCTGAGCTCACCGGTGCGTTCTTTTTTAAGGATGTTCAAAACACTTTGTTTTGTTTTTTCAGCCTAATGATGGATTGCTTCACTGATAGTGACAGCTCTTTGGATCTCATATTGAGAGTTGACAGCAACAGATTCCAAATGCAAATAGCACACTTGGAATTAACTCTGGACCTTTTATCTGCTCCTTTAAAATCGGATGAGGGAATAACACACACCTGGCCATGGAACAGCTGAGCAGCCAATTGTCCCATTACTTTTGGTCCCTTTAAAAAGTGGGAGGCACATATACAAACTATTGTAATTCCTACACCTTTCACCTGATTTGAATGTAAATACCCTCAAATGAAAGCTGAAAGTCTGCAGTTAAAGCACATCTTTTGTTTGTTTCATTTCAAATCCAGTGTGGTGGTGTATAGAGCCAAAAAGATTTGAATTGTGTCGATGTCCCAATATTTATGGACCTGACTGTATATACACTATATTACTGAAAGTTGCTATTCCCCCAACTCCTCTCAATAAGATGGCAGGTTGAAATGATGTTAGGGGGGAGGACATAGGGAAGTAGTAGGAGGAGTGACAGACATACACTATATTAAAAAAAAGTATTGGGACGCCTGCCTTTAAACACACACATGAACTTTAAAGAGGCTGTAAACTCCCCCCAAAAAAAAAACGAAAAAAAAAAAAAAACCCCTGTAAGACAAAGGCATAATGCGCTAGTATGCATTGCATACTAGCTCATTATATAATACTTACCTTAGAACGAAGCCCCCTCAGCAGCGCCTGCACATCTGTGTCACTGCTGACATTTTCCCCGGAGTTACTTCCGAGTTGGCGGGCTCTGCGCTGTGATTGGCACGGGCCGCAATGTTGTCACGCGCGGGAGCCGACGTTCACGGCACGGGGCTTGGAAGGAACAGCACCCGTGGCAGTTCCTTCAGAGCGCACGCACCAGTGATGTCACTGGCTGCATGTCATATAAAAATCTCCTAAACAGTATACATTTAGGACAAATTTACACTACCTATAGGTAAGCCTTATTATAGACTTACCTATAGGTAACTGTTTGCAGAGGAAGCTTACTTCCTTTTTAATGGCATCCCAGTCTTAGTCCGTAGGGTTCACTATTAAATTTGCCCACCCTTTACAGCTATAACAGCTCTTCCGATAAGGCTGTCCACAAGGTTTAGAAGTGTGTCTGTAGGAATGTTTGACCATTTATCCAGAAGCGCGTTTGTGAGGTCAGGCACTGATGTGGACAAGAAGGCCTGGTTCACAGTCTCTGCTCTAATTAATCCCAAAGGTGTTCTGTCAGGTTGAGGTCAGGACTCTGTGCAGGCCAGTCAAGTTCCTCCACCCCAAACTTGCTCAACCATGTTTTTATGGACCTTGCTTTGTGCACTGGTCCAAATCATTTGGGGGGGTTGGGGATTATGGTGTGGGGTTGTTTTTCAGGGGTTGTGGTTGGCCAAATCTCGTTTTTTTTTTTTTTTTTTTTTTTTTTTTTAACAACAAACATGTTATACTTACCTGATCTATTGCAGTGGATTTGCACAGAGCAGCCCAGATCCTCTTCTCGGGTCCCTCTTTGCAGCTCCAGGCCCTTCCCTCCTATCGAGTGCCCACACAGCAAGCAGTTTGCTATGGGGGGCACCCGAGCCGAGCTGCAGCTCCATCTGTCCATTTAGACATGGAGCTGCCGTTCAGCCCCCCCCTCACCTGATTGGCTGACTAAATTTGATTGACAGCCACTGGAGCCAGTGGCGCCGCTGCTGTCTCCCAGCCAATCAGGAGGGACAGTCTTGGACGGCTGAAGGACTCGTGGACATCGCTGGACGGAGATTGGGTTCAGGTGAGTATTAGGGGGTGCTGGGGGGGGGGGGGCTGCTGCACCCAGAAGGTTTTTTATCTTAATGTATAGAATGCATTTAGATAAAAAAATCTTCTGACTTTACAACTTCTTTAAGGCGTCTGCATACCAAGACATTTTGGACAATTTCACGCTCCCAACTTTGTGGGAACAGTTTGGGGTTGTCCCTGTTCTAACATGACTGCGCACCAATGCACAAAGCAAGGTCCATAAAGACATGGATGAGCGAGTTGGGGGGGAGGAACTTGACTGGCCTGCACAGAGTCTTGGCCTCAACCCAATAGAACACCTTTTGTATGAATTAGAGCAGAGACTGCGAGCCAGGCCTTCTTGTCCACATCAGTGCCTGACCTCAAAAATGCGCTTCTGGAAGAATGGTCACACATGCCATAGACACACTCCTAAACCTTGTGGACAACCTTCCCAGAAGAGTTGAAGCCGTTACAGCTGCAAAGGGTGGGCCAACTCAATAATGAACCCTATGGACTAAGACTGGGATGCCATTAAAGTTCATGTGCCTGTAAAAGCATTTATTCCTGCATCAGATTTACTGTTAGGCACAGTGGGCGAAAAGGCACCTTCGCCCTGTATAATTACCGCCACATATTTTTCCCATTATTGGTAGAAATATGTCATCTAATATATGGTTTTTCTTTATCAAAGTATTCTTAGCTAGGTTAAGACCAGTAACATAGGTGTGAAAGAGGTGATCTTAGTAAAGGGTATTGCTTTGGGCACCAGTGGTGGCTACAGCGATAGAAATCCAGGATCACGGGACTAAAGAATAAAAACTTCCTTCCTGTTAAACCAGTAAAAGCGTACTTTTCCACCTACTGGAAGTATTTATCATTACCTGTCTGACCTTGCTGCTAAATGTTGTGTACAAACACACATAGTTAGTTTACACGAATGCTTCATTTACCACCTACAGAGCTGATCAGCATTTCACCATTTGGCTGCCAGCTGGGTTTACTCCTTCTGTCACTGTGCCTTCCTATTACATTAAAATAGAAAAGCAAAACTGTACTATGAATCAGTATTTCATACTAGCTGGATAATATTTCACTCATGCATTCTGTCATTTCTCTCCACAGGGATGGGGGAACCCTGCTGCAAGAATATAATGTTCTTCCCTGGATTTCATAGAGACTGTGCTGCAAAAAAAAAGGACTTCTAGATTTAGATATGTGACTTTCAGGAGCACTGGCATTACAAGCTCAATAGTCTTGATAAAAGAAAATAACTATTTTTCGGTAGTGGAATGCTGCACAACTTTTTTACGGTTTTCACATTTTTGTAAAGACAGCGTTGAGATGGAAGATTACTAGTTTCCCTGTTACTTTTTTTTTTTTTTGCAAGAAAATAAAAAACATATGCAAAGCATTAAAAATGTTTTTCAAGCAGTGATCATCCCTCCTATGGGACTGTCTTATTTATTGTGCATATTCCTCCTCAATAAGAGCATGTTTTTGTTTGGATTTTCTCCATACTGTTTTTTTTTTTTTTTGTTGGTTTGTTTGTTAGTTGTAAAATTCTGTTTCATGGTTTGTGTATTATTAATGTTAATAAAGTGCCTGAATTGTTTGATGCTGACTTGGTTCTGTGCTTTAATACTCAGAGGGCCATATGTGTATGTCTTTGTGTTGCCTATTACAACCAGTCTGGTGCAAAAACAAATGGGCAGCAGAACTAGGATGTCATTTAGGTCCCATTTGGTTTATTTGACAAACAACACACACTGTATTGTTCCTCCTAGCCCAGGAGCCCGCTCCCCCTCTGTACAGCAAACAAATGGGCTGAGCATCTAAGATGTCATTTAGATCGGATTCGGTTTGAGAGACAGCAAATGCCACATCGTTTCACCTAGGGCCCTCCCTCTAACGCATTTCACCCATCCAGGGCTTGGTGGAAGATCTTTATGACTAAGCCCTGGATGGGTGAAATGCGTTAGAGGGAGGGCCCTAGGTGAAACGATGTGGCATTTGTTGTCTCTCAAACTGAATCGGATCTAAATTACATCTTAGATGCTCAGCCCTTTTGTTTGCTGTACAGAGGGGGAGCGGGCTCCTGGGCTTAGGCACCTGTCTCACAGGACAGAGGAGCGATTGGACAGCTTGAGGTGTGTGATGATCATCTAACAGTCTTTCATTTTTTTATCTTTTTATCTCTTTTCTTTAATCTCTAAAAATGGCAGCTGGAATCCTGTTCCTAGGGATCAGGGAACCCTGCTGCCTATACACTTTAGCCCTTTCACACCATCATTTTGTAGTAGAGTGTGGTAAACAGTGCCTGCTTCCATAATTCTTCAAGCACAGTGTGATCTTACAATATTTTATTGCCATTTAATGCATCTACAGAGCGCAATTATGCTACAGTATACCCCAACACATGATGTGCTTTGCGGTGAGCTGCGATAAAAAATTGCAGCAATAATGTAGTGTCCCACAGTATACAATAAAGCATGTTGTGGCACATGTGTTAACTTAATTCACCTCAGTGGGATTGAACCCTTAAAGTAGATCTAAAAGCCATCACTAAAATCTCATATAAATTTAACACGGTAATGCAATTTCAAAAGTTGTTTTCACTACTTTTAAATCTGCAAATTACATTAAAATAATACTTGGTGTTTCTGCCATGAAGATCCTTGTTCAGGCACTTCCTGTTGTAAGGTGATAACATTGTCCCGGTCTCCCAGTTGTTCTCTTGCTTTGTCACCCCATCATTTGTGCTTCAAGCTGAAACTATAAATGGTCAAACCAAAGCTTATTATGCAGGACTGGAGTTTTTAAAATATATATATATATATATATATATATATATATATATATAGCCCAAACTATGTTTTTATCTTGAATTGCATTGCAAAGGGTAAAACCTCTGCCGTTTTTTTTTTTATCTTTGTCCTTCTCAAGAGATTTTCCATCACTTCCTGCCCTATAGACTCAATAGGAAGTGAGATGAAAGTGAGGGAAATGCCTTCTTGTTTCTGGAACAAGTGTCCCTATTGTAAGGTTTCCTTTAAATTCTTGTTCCAGTGACAATTTGAAATTTTGCTCAATTTTACTCAATTGTAATCCTGGTGACAACAGTCCTCAATGCTCATTTATAAAAAGAACTAGAAGATCCCTTCCCAACAACTTATTTTTAAAGGCCACTGATTTTCTAACATTTCTTAGCTGAGGGCAGAATCTCGTGGCAGACACATTTACTGGTTGCTTAGGCAATGGCAGCCAATCAGTGCCTCATTTTCATGGTGCCTGCCCCTGACCATAGAACAGAAGCACCAAAGAAACCCTAGCACAAAGGTGTCAAACACAAGGCCCGCGGGCCGAATCTGGCCCTCCAGGCCATTTCATGTGGCCCTTGCACCTCTCATGCAGCTACATCTCTGCCCCCACCTTGTCTCAGCAGACAGCAGCAGAGAGGACAGAACTGTGCCAGATCCTGTGCTTCCCCCTGCAGCTGCAGAGAGGACCCCCCTCAAAACTCGGCAGTTGGCAGCAGAGAGGAGGACACAACTCCTCCTACAGATCCTGCACCTATCTGTGCACCTGCAGCACCCCCTCCTCTCCGCCTTCACTGGTCTTAGCATTCGGCAGACTCTGGAAGCTGACTCCAGCCCTCCTCCAGACCCTTCAGTTGCTGCTTCCCATCGCTGCCTCCAGCTTTTTCACAGCAGCAGCACGTGGTAAAGGGGATGCACTGTGATGTAAGGGAGGGTGGAGGCCAGGGCCGCACTGGCCTACCGGGAAGTTTCCCGGAGGGCCGCCGGCCCTGGGGCCACTTTAAGATAAGAGAAAAATAAGACTTCCGCGCCACGGACTATATGGATAAGTGAACACTCAGTGTATAAATAAATTGTAAAAGGTATAAAAAAAAATATATATATATATATATATGAGGAATATATCTAAAAATAGGCTGCAGCCTCCCTGAATGATAGTCCGGAGACTATACAATGGATGTAAGAAAAAGTGGGGATAGTGGCGCTGCCTATATTGAATTAGATATAAATTATGGTGAAAACTCTAGTGGTTAAAAATGTGAAAAGTGCCTACGTGCTAACATTGATATGTGCAATAATATAATATAAATTCACCAGTACAGAAATACAATCCTAAACATCAAATTGGTGCAAATACGCAAGTGCAATGTATTAAAGTGCCTTCAAGAATGTTGAAAGTGACTGGTGCAAGAAATTATATGTGATAAATAACATACATAGACGATAGGCTACCAATTAATATGACCAATAATAATAATATTCATGCAATCTTAAGGTGCTTTTAAAAAGTGCTATATAGTGTAAGAAACCCCAATATTACCACATTCACTGGTAAAGGGGTAGTGTAAAGTGCCAACAGAAAACAGTCCAAAATCTATACAGCTTGCAAAGTCCAGTAGAGGATCTAGTAAAAAAGTCTATATGTCACATGCAGTGACCACAAGCAAACATAAGTTGAGATAGGTGACAACACTCAGGTGACAACACTCTGGTGATTGATAGATGAAGAGTAACCCCGTGGTGGGTGGTAAGGTGCTGGGATATCCCTCCAGTGGAAAGGCACACTTACCAGAAACACCCACCCCACACAGGGGTATAGAGCGGGTGTTTAAATGGGTCCAGCAGCCCAGCGATATCCTCCTATGCCTGGATGGGGGCGTGTGCCGGAAGCCTGGCTGGTCCTAGTATGGATATCCCCTGGTTTGGTCCCCTGTGTGCTTTCCTGATCTGGGTATGCTCCGAGGTATCCCCCGATTCCACTCCCGATATTATGCCAGAGAGTAAATGATGGACATAGTGTAATGCCGTAAGGTGATTTATTTAGCATATAATATACAGAGGTACTCACATTTGAGCAGGTAAAATCGAGCGTAGATGTGTATCAGAGCGATTGCGATCCAAGCCTCGATACCATATGGGTAAACCGGAAATGACTCGACACGCCGTACGCGTTTCGTAGCTAGTACGTCATCAGCAGCGTCAAGTCACGTCCGGTGAGCTTCCTTAAATATGCATGCGGTAACCAGGCAACCAGTTGACGCTTGTATTTCAATGCGCGGTCCGATCATGCGGACTACGGGAAGATGGCGCCTGCTTACATGAATATAAATATAAAAGACCTCCATCCGACTATGATAATAGACTAAAGGGCTGGAGCAGGGCCGAATATATAGATAAAGCTATAAATATATTAATTAATATAATAAAAAATGGTTCCTGGTGGTGGTGCATGTTCATATTTCCGGAAGTTAACATACATTTCTCTATCGCTCATTGACAGACGTAGTCCTTGGTGATTTAGCACCTTCGGGTTATGCTGCCCTCCACAGGAGTAGGACTAGACAGGAAATAAAAATGCTCTGGCCACACCCTAGGGGCAGTCCCCGAGGGTATATCCTCTCTCTCTCTCTGCCACAGCAAATCAGTTTTTTTCTGTCTAGTTAGGAGTAGACATGCCGGTTTTCGGTAATTCGATATATCGCGGTATTGCATAGCCACGGTATTGTTATTGTGGCATTTTTAAAATACAGAGTTTCTCTGCTCCTGGGTCTGACTTGTGAATTGATACATTTCAGTGAGCTGGATGACTCATTCACTCACACAGCTAACGCCTTTCAGCATTAAGCCCCCGTTCACACTGGGGCGACCTGTGAGGCGACCTGGTCGCCTCACAGGTCGCCGCAGGTCGCCTCCCATAGGGAAGCTGCGGACCCGTTCTGATAGGAGCGACACAAGTCGCTCCGACTCAGAAAAAGGGTCCGGAGCTTCTTTGGGGCGACCAGGAGGCGACCGCCATAGACTTCAATGTTACGAAGTCCGTGGCGGCCGCTCCGAGGTAGCGGCGCGCTGCTCGCACCGCGACCTCGGAGGTCGCGGTGCGAAGTAGCGTCGCCCCAGTGTGAATGGGGGCTAAGTCTCCCAGTAACTATAAACAAAAATGATTACATTTGTATCTTTTCCTTACCTCTGCCAGGGAGAAAGGAAGTTTAACCTCTTAAAGACTGGACCTTTTTCTGACACTTGTTGCTACTTGCTTGCAAGTTAAAATCAGTTTTTTTTTTGCTAGAAAAGTACTTAGAACCCCCAAACATTTTATATATTTTTTTAGCAGAGACCCTACAGAAAAAAATGGCGATTGTTGTAATATTTTATGTCACACTGTATTTGCGCAGCAGTCTTTCAAACGCAATTAATAGACTTTAATGAATAAAAAAAAAAACGTAACAGTAAAGTTATCCCAATTTTTTTTTTTGTTACACAGAGAATCGTGAGAGAATCGTGATCTTTATTCCAAGCTAAAAAAATCGTGATTCTCATTTTGGCCAGAATCGTGCAGCTCTAATATATATATATATATATATAAATATACACACACACACACACACACACACACACACACACACACACACGCATAGCAGCCCACATTACATTATTATATAGCCATCAAGCAGTGTCTGGCCTACCTGGTGATGACTGGTCCTGGCGCTCTGATCCGATGGCCTGGTCTTTAAAGGGGCAAATCCTTGCGATCCAGAAGTGGTTAAACCTGCAGGAGGACTGGTGTTTTTATCTATTAATGACTTTACTATTGCTTTAGGCCTGGTTCACATGTATGCGGGTTGGTGGTTCACATGTATGCGGGTTGGCGGCCCACATTTGCACAGGCATAGCAGCCCATTGATTTGAACGGGCTGCTATGCCCTCATTTTCCACAGAAAAAAGGTGCATGCAGCATTTTTTTAAAATTTAGTGGCCTTGAAATCCATCCTGCTTTTGCACCATGCGACTAACCTGCAGTTCCTGCTCTGGCAAGCTTTCTGCATTTTTTGTATACGTGGGCACGGCATTTAAAAACAGTTTGCGTGTGCAGCAACGGCAGGTAAGTCGCATGGTGCAAAAGAAGGATGGATTTCATGGCCACTGCATTTTTTTAAATTCTGCATGCACCTTTTTTCAGCTGAAAACGCAGGCATAGCAGCTCAAGCCCATTCACATCAATGGGCTGCTATGCCTGTGCAAATGTGGGCCCCCAACCCGCATACATGTGAACCATGCCTAAAGCAATAGTAAAGTCATTAATAGATAAAAACACCGGTCCTCCTGCAGGTTTAACCAATTAATGACTTTACTATTGCTTTAGGCCTGGTTCACATGTATGCGGGTTGGGGGCCCACATTTGCACAGGCATAGCAGCCCATTGATGTGAATGGGCTTGAGCTGCTATGCCTGCGTTTTCAGCTGAAAAAAGGTGCATGCAGAATTTAAAAAAATGCAGTGGCCATGAAATCCATCCTTTTGCACCATGCGACTTACCTGCTGTTGCTGCACATGCAAACTGTTTTTAAATGCCATGCCCACGTATACAAAAAATGCAGAAAGCTTGCCATAGCAGGAACTGCAGGTTAGTCGCATGGTGCAAAAGCAGGATGGATTTCAAGGCCACTGAATTTTAAAAAAATGCTGCATGCACCTTTTTTCTGCGGAAAATGAGGGCATAGCAGCCCGTTCAAATCAATGGGCTGCTATGCCTGTGCAAATGTGGGCCGCCAACCCGCATACATGTGAACCGCCAACCCGCATACATGTGAACCAGGCCTAAAGCAATAGTAAAGTCATTTATAAACAACACCTCCTTCAGGTTTAACCACTTCTTGACCACAAGGATTTGCCCTCTTAATGACCAGGCCATCGGATCGGAGCCGAGCGCCAGGACCAGTTATCACCAGTTAGGCCAGACACTGCTTGATGACCTATTTTAGGCCTGGTTCACAGAGTCTGTACTGACTGACTATATAATAATGTGCATAAGTGAACCAAAGCCCCTAAATTCAGCAATGAAATTGAAGTGAGGTGGAAATTTAATAATTTAAATTTAATAATAGAATACCGTGATAATACCGTATACCGTGGCAAAACCTTAATCAATTAATCGCAGCATGAAAATCTGATACCGTCACAAGCCTAGTTAGGAGTAAGGACCTAGATACCTTGCTGGGATCTTCGATCCTGGCAGGATTTTTTTCTTAAAAAGATTTTTTCTAGCGCTCATTGACAGACGTAGTCCTCGGTGATACAACACCTTCGGGTTATGTTGCCTCCACAGGAGCAGGACTAGACAGGAAATTAAAAAGCTCTGGCCACACCCTAGGGGCAGTCCCAGAGGGTATATCCTCTCTCTCTCTGCCTCAGCAAATCAGTTATTTTCTGTCTAGTTAGGAGTAAGGACCTAGATACCTTGCTGGGATCTTAGGTCCTGGCAAGAATTTTTTCTTAAAGGATTTTTTAGACAGCTTTTTTTCTCCAGTGTTCCTGTGAGATCTTCAAGCAAGAAAGCTGAACTGGGCGACGGGCTGGATGTTGAGATCCGGTGGTCACCCCAGTTCAGCCTACGAGCGCGTGCAGGCCATAGCTCCGCGCTGGGTCGGCCGCGACAAAGTCCCATTAAAGGACTAACCCCGCGAGTTAAACGTCTCGCTGAAACGCCAAAGACCATGAGTCACGGCGTCCGTATCGGTCGACAGCCCTCCCGCCCCGGTGGAGAGGGGTACTGTCAGGAGTTGGTGCCCGCCTGGTTCCGGTATGGTGAGTAGTATGTTCCCCCTTTTCCCCTGACGGGTCTTGTGGTGAACGCGGGCCCCTCTCTGTATGGTAAGATAGAGTCCCTCTCTATCCTATAACATGACACAGATCCTCCTACTTTGAGTGTGATTTTATGTGCAAAAAGCCAGGAGGCTTGGTTTGGGAGCTAACAATCTAATTGTATACATGTTAAAAAGATGTAATCTGTGGCATTCTGGGAATCTTACGGTGATAAGAATAAGTTACCTACCAGTCAGAAGCCACGGACATGTAGACTGCCTTCCTAATCAGATCTCCAGCTATTAGCAGGCCTCCCGAATGGCCATGCGGTCCGCCAGGGCCGGTACCGCCAACCACGCCAAATCCCCATGCAGAGAGAGTGTTGTGTGCCCTGCAGCACACCGCTATTCAGTACAGGCCGCCGCCATTTTTTTTGCTGGATCGCACGAGCCGCCATTTTGGCGTAGCCTCGTGTCTCCAGCATGGGGGCGGCCATGTTTGAGGTGATCCAAACACCTCGTGGAGCTTGGGGAGGCGCCGGAAGGCGTGCAGAGGGGCGGAGCCGCCTCCTTTCTTCCTGGGCAGCCAGCCAAAAGACTTCCTGTTTGTCAAGACAGCGCTGTAACCTGTTGCAGTTAAACTCTGAGCATCAAGTGGTGAGCCTGGGGGTCTATCTCTCTCTCTCTCTCGATCGATAGGGATCCCTAGCAGGTAACACTAAGGGGCTTTTTGTGGCGCTGGGGGTCTGAAAAAAAAAAAAAAAAAAAGTTTTTTATTTTTGAATTATATTATCCAGGAAGTGACTGGAATTATCATGGACCCTGCCACACATATTCCCCCACCTGTTTCCCTCGTCGAGGGGGCCACGGGACCCGCCAGTGCACAGAGTGTAGAGTCATTTACAGCAATTTTGGAGTCTATGGTGGCTCGGGTGGAGGCGGCCTGTCAGGGACGGGGGTCAAGGAAGCGACCCCCGCCTACCCCTATACTATCTGACACCTCTGACTCAGATTCAGAGATGGTCACTGCAGTTGCAGGTTCCTCTGCAAGGGCTGTTATCCCAGGTAAAGCCCCCTCAGACAGTGAGGAGGACGCTTCTTCTCCTGCTATAATTCAGGAAGAAGCATTGGTGGACGCACTAGTTGTGGCAGTGCAGGAAACCTTAAAACTTGAGGCTTTACCGGCAGAGGCAACTGAAACAGAGATTCCTTTTGGTACTAATAAGCCCATCAAAACGGTGAAGGTTTTTCCTGTACCCAAATGTTTCGGTAATCAGATTAAAGGAGAATGGGAGCATTCTAAACGTACCTTTACTATTTCCAAGCGTATTGCTAGACGCTATCCGTTTGAGGAATCCATCATTAAGAAATGGACGGTACCACCAGTGGTGGATCCACCTATTTCCAGGCTGAATAAAGCCACGGTTATCCCAGTGGAGGACACTTCGTCCTTTAAGGATCCGGTGGATCGAAAGATGGAAGCAGAGTCCCGCACCATCTTCTCTCTGATAGGGTCAGCATTTAGACCAGTAATTGTTATTGGTCTAGTTTCCCAGACACTTACGGAATGGGCGAAAATGGTACGCCAAGACCTTAGGGGAAAGGATATTCCCCAGGAGACATCTGATTTGATGGAACAGATTATACAAGGGCTACAGTTTTTCTGTGACGCAGCCTTGGACACTACTCCCTTATTAGGGCATGCATCTATGTCAGCGGTGATCCTCAGACGTGTGCTGTGGTTAAAATGCTGGTCAGCTGACCTAGGTTCCAAGAAGACCTTGACAAATCTCCCTTTTCAGGGGAATCGTCTATTTGGGGCCAACCTAGATGAAATCATTAAGGATGCCACTGGGGGCAAGAGCACTTTTTTGCCACAGGCTGCAAAAGCTAAGGGACCTCGCAACAAGCGAGGACCTTTCTTTACCGCCCATAAAGGGCGCCCGGCTGGTACTAGCGGGAAAGGCAAGACTCCTCCAGGAGGGTTCAAGAAGGGCTGGTCGGACAAGCAAAGGACCAACCCAGCCAAACCCGAAGCAAAGGAGTACACAGCCTGAAGGTGCGCCCCCACCCGGTTTCAGGGTGGGGGGACGTTTTCACCGGTATTCAGGACATTAGATCGAGCATCAACTACTACTACCGGTGCGATTCTTCCCTTCCAACATTTAAGTACTACAGGAAGCGGTAGTTACCGTTCCCTGAATAGATCTTTTCCTTTACCTTTTCCTAAGATTAGTCCCTATACCTCACAGGAATCGGATCTGGTTGACCAGATAGGCCAAGTAGCCT
Source organism: Pelophylax lessonae (assembly GCF_965119305.1). NCBI lineage: Eukaryota > Metazoa > Chordata > Amphibia > Anura > Ranidae > Pelophylax > Pelophylax lessonae. Next base: position 173,221,157 of record NC_138769.1, read on the forward strand.
CTAGTCGGGTGACTTCGGTCCCTGAGGTTCAACCAGAAAAGATCACCCTTCCTGATAACAATCAGGTATCTGATAAATGTGTGGGAACAGAAAACGACCAGACTTTCTCGGATGGTCGGGGCCAGATAGCTCTAGGGACGCCTGGTTCAGATTCTATCAGCGCCAGTGGTCCTAGAAATTCTAGGCTGGCCTCCTCAAGCCGGCCTGGCCGACTTGGACATGCTAGTCGCAGACGTTCCGTGGGAACTTCGTCTCAGGGAGTGTCTGTGGTCTCAAGGACCAATTTACCATCATGCTTTACAGTCGCTGGGTTTAATGGCCTGGCCATTGAGACCCAAGTACTGAAGGACAGAGGTTTGTCTACTTCAGTCATTCCTACCCTTATTAAAGCAAGGAAAGCGACTTCCAGCAAGGTCTATTATCACACATGGAAGACTTATATTGCGTGGTGCGAATCTTTAGGATTTCCTCCACGTACCTATTCGGTGACTCGAATATTGGCCTTTTTGCAACAAGGGGTTGAGCAGAAGCTAGCCTTGAGCACCATCAAGGGTCAAGTTTCAGCATTAGCAATCTTCTTTCAGAAACCTTTAGCTACCAAGTCCTTGGTGCGGAATTTTATCCAGGGGGTGCGGCACCTGGCTCCTCCAGTCCGCGCGCCCTTACCGCCCTGGGATCTTAATTTGGTTTTGTCGGTTCTACAGAAACCTCACTTTGAAAACATCAGGGAGATTCCCTTGCTTACTTTATCCCAGAAGGTGGCCTTCTTGGTGGCTATTACTTCTGCTCGCAGGGTGTCAGAACTGGCTGCATTATCATGCCAGTCCCCATACCTAGTGATTCATAGGGATAAGGTAGTACTTCATCCTAAGCCATCTTTTCTTCCTAAGGTGGTTTCAGATTTTCATCTGAATGAAGATATTGTACTACCTTCCTTGTGTCCTCAGCCCAAGCATCATCGGGAACATGCGTTGCATTCCTTAGATGTGGTTCGGGCAATCAAGGTATACCTGAAAGCTACGGAATCATTCCGTAAGACGGATTCACTTTTTGTGATCACGGATGGCCCCAGAAAGGGTTTGCCTGCATCTGCCGTGACCATTGCCAAATGGATTAGACAAACGGTGGTACAGGCTTATTCTATTAAGGGTCAGAGTCCTCCGTTCCCTGTTAGGGCGCACTCCACTCGAGCGCTCAGTACTTCCTGGGCCTTTCGCCATCAGGCGTCAGTGGTCCAGGTATGTAAGGCGGCCACCTGGTCGTCGGTACATACCTTTACAAAATTCTATAAAATTGATGTGACGGCATCGGCGGATGCCTCATTTGGCCGCAAGGTTTTGCAGGCCGCAATTTGAGGAGACCGGTGGTCTACCTCGAGGGTTTTTTTCTGTTTGAAAAAAAAAAAAAAGATTTTTTTCTCTTTTTTGTTGAGTCTCATCATTAAGGATGAGCATTGTAAACTTCTAGTTGGCACCGGTTGGGCCTTCTAGATTGGGATTTGATTTCATTTTCCCACCCCTCAGTTGTGATACTGCTCTGGGACGTCCCGAAGGTGGTGTATCACCGAGGACTACGTCTGTCAATGAGCGCTAGAGAAAAATGGATTTTTGTAAGATCTTACCGTAAAATCCTTTTCTCTTAGCTCATTGACAGACGTAGTCCCCGCCCCTCTGTTTTTTGAGTTGGGTTGGGTTAAATCTCTAAAGACTGCTTTTTCACATAACTGATTTGCTGAGGCAGAGAGAGAGAGGATATACCCTCTGGGACTGCCCCTAGGGTGTGGCCAGAGCTTTTTAATTTCCTGTCTAGTCCTGCTCCTGTGGAGGCAACATAACCCGAAGGTGGTGTATCACTGAGGACTACGTCTGTCAATGAGCTAAGAGAAAAGGATTTTACGGTAAGATCTTACAAAAATCCATTTTTTAGACAGCTTTTTTTCTCCAGTGTTCCTGTGAGATCTTCAAGCAAGAAAGCTGAACTGGGCAACGGGCTGGATGTTGAGATCCGGTGGTCACCCCAGTTCAGCCTACGAGCGCGTGCAGGCCATAGCTCCGCGCTGGGTCGGCCGCGACATAGTCCCACTGGAGGGACTGACCTTGCGAGTTAAACGTCTCACTGAAACGCCAAGGACCATGAGTCACGGTGTCCGTATTGGTCGACAGCCCTCCCGCCCCGGTGGAGAGGGGTACTGTCAGGAGTTGGCGCCCGCTCCTGGTATGGTGAGTAGTATGTTCCCCCTTTCCCTCTGACGGGTCTTGTGGTGAACGCGGGCCCCTCTCTGTATGGTAAGGATGAGTTCCCCTCTATCCTATAACATGGCACAGATCCCCCTACTTTGAGTGTGATTTTTGTGTGCAAAAAGCCAGGAGGCTTGGTTTGGGAGCTGACAATCTAATTGTAAATATGTTTAAAAAATTGTAATCAGTGGCAGTACTGGAATCTTTCTGTGATAATATAAGTATCCTACCAGTCAGAAGCCACGGACATGTAGACTGCATTCCAAGTCAGGTCTCCAGCAATAGCAGACCTTCCGACGGCCATGCGGTCCGCCAGGGTCCGGTACCGCCGACCAGGCTAAATCCCCATGTAGAGAAGGTGTTGTGATGCCCTGCAGTCACGCCGCTATTCGGTACAGCCGCCGCCATTGTTTGCTAGATCGCACGAGGCCGCCATTTTGGCGTAGCCTCGTGTCTCCAGCATGGGGGCGGCCATGTTTGAGGTGACCCAAACACCTCGTGGAGCTAGGGGAGGCGCCGGAAGGCGTACGGAGGAGCGGAGCCGCCTCCTTTCTTCCCGGGCACCCAGCCAAGAGACTTCCTGTCGGTTCGAGACAGTGCTGAGACAAGTGCAGTGGAAAACTATGAGCATCAAGTGGTGAGCCTGGGGGTCTATCTCTCTCTCTTTCGCTCAATAGGGGTCCCTAAGCAGCTAACACTGAGGGGCTTTGTGGCGCTGGGGGTCTAACAAAAAAAAAAAAGTTTTATTTTTGGATTGAATTTTCCGGTAGTAACTGGAATTATCATGGACCCTGCCACACAAGCACCCCACCTGTTTCCCTCGAGGGGACCACGGGACCCGCCGGTGCACAGAGTATAGACGCTTTTACATCAGCTTTGGAGTCTTTGGTGGCTCGGGTGGAGACGGCCTGTCAGGGACAGGGGTCAAGAAAGCGACCCCCGCCTACCCCTATATCATCTGACACCTCTGACTCATATTCAGAGATGGTCACTGCAGCTGCAGGTCCCTCTGCAAGGGCTGTTATCTCAGGTAAAGTTCCCTCAGACAGTGAGGAGGACGTTCATTCTTCCGCCATAATTCGGGAAGAAGCATTGGTGGACGCACTAGTTGTGGCGGTGCGGGAAACCTTAAGACTTGAGGTTTTACCGGCAGAGGCAACTGAAACAGAGATTCCCTTTGGTACTAACAAGCCCATCAAAACGGTGAAGGTTTTTCCTGTACCCAAGTGTTTTGATAACAAAATTAAGGTAGAATGGGAGCATTCTAAGCGTACCTCTACTATTTCCAAGCGTATTGCTAGACGCTATCCGTTTGAGGAATCCCTCATCAAGAAATGGACGGTTCCACCGGTGGTGGACCCACCTATTTGTTCCACCGGTGGTGGACCCACCTATTTCCAGGCTGAATAAAGCCACGGTTATCCCAGTGGAGGACACTTCGTCCTTTAAGGATCCGGTGGATCGAAAGGTGGAAGCGGAGTCCCGCACTATCTTCTCCCTGATAGGGTCAGCATTTAGACCAGTAATTGTTATTGGTCTAGTTTCCCAGACATTAACGGAATGGGCGAGATTGGTACGCCAAGACCTGAGGGGGAAAGATATCCCCCAGGGAACATCTGAATTAATGGAACAGATTATACAAGGACTACAGTTCGTCTGTGACGCAGCCTTGGATACTACTCCCCTATTAGGGCAAGCATCTATGTCAGCGGTAATCCTCAGACGTGTGCTGTGGTTAAAATGCTGGTCAGCAGACCTAGGTTCCAAAAAGACCTTGACGAATCTCCCCTTTCAGGGGAATCGCCTATTTGGGGCCACCCTAGATGAGATCATTAAGGATGCCACTGGGGGCAAGAGCACTTTCTTGCCACAGGCTGCTAAAGCTAAAGGACCTCGTAACAAGCGGGGACCTTTCTTTACCGCCCATAAAGGGTTTGTGCGCCCGACTGCTGCAAGCGGGAAGGGCAAGGCTCCTCCAGGAGGGTTCAAGAAGGGCTGGTCGGACAAACAAAAGACCGACTCAGCCAAACCTGAAGCAAAGGATTACACAGCCTGAAGGTGCGCCCCCACCCGGCTTGAGGGTGGGGGGACGTTTTCACCGGTATTCAGGGCATTAGATCGAGCATCGACCACTGCTACCGGTGCGATTCTTCCCTTCCAACATTTAAGTATTACAGGGAGCGGTAGTTACCGTTCCCTGAAAAGATCTTTTTCTTTACCTTTTCCAAAGATTAGTCTCAGTTCCCCACAAGAATCGGATCCAGTTGAACAGACAGACCAAGAAGCCTCTAGCCGGGTGACTTCGGTCCCTGAGATTCAACCAGGAGAGATCACCGTTCCTGATAGGAATCAGGTGTCTGATAAATGTGTGGGAACGGAGAACGATCAGACTTTGTCGGATGGTCGGGACCAGATAGCTCTAGGGCCGCCTGGTTCAGATCCAGTCAGCGCCAGTGGTCCTAGAAATTCTAGGCTAGCCTCGTCAAGCCGATCTACCCGACTTGGACATGCGAGTCGCGGACGTTCCTTGGGAACTTCGTCTCAGGGAGTGTCTGCGGTCTCAAGGACCAATCTTCCATCGTGCTTTACAGTCGCTGGTTTTAATGGCCTGGCCATTGAGACCCAGGTACTGAAGGACAGAGGGTTGTCAGCTTCAGTTATTCCTACCCTTATTAAAGCAAGGAAAGCGACTTCCAGCAAGGTCTATTATCGCACATGGAAGACTTATATCGCGTGGTGCGAATCTTTAGGGATTCCTCCACGTACCTATTCGGTGACCCGAATATTGGCCTTTCTGCAAAAAGGGGTTGAGCAGAAACTAGCCTTGAGCACCATCAAGGGTCAAGTTTCAGCATTAGCAATCTTCTTTCAGAAGCCTTTAGCTACTAAGTCCTTGGTGCGGAATTTCATCCAGGGGGTGCGGCACCTGGCTCCACCAGTCCGCGCGCCCTTACCGCCCTGGGATCTTAATTTGGTTTTGTCGGTTCTACAGAAACCTCCCTTTGAATACATCAGGGAGATTCCCTTGCTTACTTTATCCCAGAAGGTAGCCTTCTTGGTGGCTATCACTTCTGCACGCAGGGTGTCAGAACTGGCTGCTTTATCATGCCAGTCCCCATACTTAGTGATTCATAGGGATAAGGTAGTACTTCATCCTAAGCCATCCTTTCTTCCTAAGGTGGTTTCAGATTTTCATCTGAATGAAGATATTGTACTACCTTCCTTGTGTCCTCAGCCCAATCATCATCGGGAACATGCGTTGCATTCCTTGGATGTGGTTCGGGCAATTAGGGTATACCTGAAGGCTACGGAATCGTTCCGTAAGACGGATTCAGTTTTTGTGATCACGGATGGCCCCAGAAAGGGGTTGCCTGCATCTGCCGCGACTATCGCCAAATGGATTAGACAGACGGTGGTACAGGCTTATTCTATTAAGAGTCGGAGTCCTCCGTTCCCTGTTAGGGCGCACTCCACTCGAGCGCTCAGTACTTCCTGGGCCTTCCGCCATCAGGCGTCAGTGGTCCAGGTATGTAAGGCGGCCACCTGGTCGTCGGTACATACCTTTACAAAATTTTATAAAATTGATGTGATGGCATCGGCGGATGCCTCATTTGGCCGCAAGGTTTTGCAGGCCGCAATTTGAGGAGACCGCAGGTCTACCTCGAGGATTTTTTCTGTTGAAAAATTTTTTGTTGAGTCTCATCATTGAGGATGAGCATTGTAAAACTTCTAGTTGGCACCGGTTGGGCCTTCTAGATTGGATTTAATTTCCATTTTTCCCACCCCTCATTTGTGGTACTGCTTTGGGGCGTCCCGAAGGTGCTAAATCACCGAGGACTACGTCTGTCAATGAGCGATAGAGAAAAATGGATTTTTGTAAAATCTTACCGTAAAATCCTTTTCTCTTAGCTCATTGGCAGACGTAGTACCCGCCCCTCTGTTTTGGAGTTGGGTTGGGTTAAATTCTCTAAACACTGCTTTGTGACATAACTGATTTGCTGTGGCAGAGAGAGAGAGGATATACCCTCGGGGACTGCCCCTAGGGTGTGACCAGAGCATTTTTATTTCCTGTCTAGTCCTACTCCTGTGGAGGGCAGCATAACCCGAAGGTGCTAAATCACTGAGGACTACGTCTGTCAATGAGCTAAGAGAAAAGGATTTTACGGTAAGATTTTACAAAAATCCATTTTTTGTAGCTCATAGTATATGTCAACATTTTAAAAAATCTCATTTATTTAAAACAATGAATATGTATTAAAAAACACAAAAATGAAAAAGAAAAAGAAAAGTATTTAAATGTAATGCTGGTCCGCATTAATATATACGGTGGGGAAGATTAGAAGGACATCTAGTGGACATAAGTAAAACTACATGAAATGGTGTCAATGTAATATGTGTATTTATGTTTAAAAAATAGATGTATGTTTAAAATCTATTAAAAAAGGGGGGTGAAAGAAGCAATATATAAATATGATATTATGATGTCAAGGATATAATGTGCCAATGCATGTAAATTCCTGGCATGTATGGTCCAATAGAACTTAATATTTGATGACATGTATGAATTATCTGAATATAGCTGTGCTGGGTTTGCACACGTACTATTTAATATATCATATCCTGATAAGCTACATATACTAAATTAGTTTAAAACCAGAAGGATGAATCAAATATTTAAATTAAATGTTAGACTCACAGATAGGATAAACTACTAAAAATTAGAAATGAAACAATTTAAATCGATATCTAAGTTTAGGCCTTTAGGCTGTAGTGTGTGTAATCTATAAATCCAAAAAGTTTCATTTTTGGAGATTTTTCTTCTTTTATTTTCTCCTCGCCAGTGTGCGGAAATGGAGTCGATTCCACAAAAAGTAAGGCCCCTGGGATCTTTATTGTGTTTCTCCGCAAAATGCCTAGACAGGCTATGTTTGGGGAAACCTAAACGGATATTCTTAACCACTTAAGCCCCGGAGGATTTTCCTGCTAAAAGACCAGGGGGTATTTTGCGATTCGGCACTGCGTGAATTTAACGGACAATTGCGCGGTCGTGCGACGCTGTACCTAAACGAATTTGACGTCCTTTTTTTTCCCACAAACCGAGCTTTCTTTTGGTGGTATTTGATCACCTGTGCGATTTTAATTTTTTGCGCTATAAACAAAAAAAGAGCGTAAATTTTGCAAAAATAGCGATATTTTTCACATTTTTTTATATGAAATTCCCCCCAAAAAAATGTAAAAATCAAAATTTTTTAACATTTTCGGCCAATTTGTTTTATCCTACCTATGTTTGGTAAAAAAAATTGCAAAAAGCGTATTTTTATTGGTTTGCGCAAAAGTTATCGCGTTTACTAACAAAGGGAAAGATTTTTGTCATTTTTGTTGTTTTTTTTTTTAACGCGTAATGGCGATCTGCGATTTTTTTTGCGGTACTGCGACATTGCGGCGGACAGATCGGACCCTTGACTGACATTTTTGACACTTTTGGGGTTACCAGTGACATTTCTACAGTAATCAGTGCTATATATATGCACTGTTACTGTAAAAATACACTGGTAGTGAAGGGGTTAACTTTATTTGGGAGGGAGGGGCTGTGTGTGTCCCTAGGGGCGTGCTTTCTATTGTGATTGGCTGTGGCTTGAGCTGTAAGGACACTGATCAACGGATCTACATAGTAGATCCGTGTGATCAGTGTCTTTACACCGAGGAGAATGACAGGTGGCTTGTCTACACAAGCCGCCTGACTTTCTCCCTCTCCCCCGCCGATCGCCGAGTGACTGGCGGACATCGGGTCCGCCAGTCACACGCGCGTGGGGATCCGTGACCGCGCGGGAGCGGGAGCGCGCCTCCGCGGGCGCGCGCTCGCTCCCCAGACCCTCCCAGGCTAGTGATGTTAATTAACGTCACTCTGCCTGGCAGGGGCTGACCGCCGCAGTAAATCTACTTGCGGCGGTCGGCAAGCGGTTAATATGTTCTCTTATTCTGATGTACGGTGGTCTAGTGGTCTTGCCCACATATTGCAGTCGGCAAGGACATTCAACAAGGTATGTAACATAATCCGTCTGGCAGGTGATCAACTTATTTATAATGAATTCTTCTCCAGTGGCTCTCGATTTAAATTGTAGCGTTTTTCTGGGTTGCTTTGGATTTGTCTTACAGGCCAAACATCTTCTGCACCTAATAAATCCTTTGAGATCTTTAAACATTTTTACTGGTTTGGGTGGGTCAACTACATTGTGTACCAGTTGGTTCCGGAGGGAGGGTGCCTTCCTGTAAATGTACGTGGGTTTATTAGGTAGCAGCTTTGATAAGGTCCTATCTGATTTAAGTATGGGCCAGTATCTTTTGATGATGCGTTCAGTGTCTCTGAAGTTTTTATGGAACCCTGTAATAAAAGCTGTATCTCCTCTTTTATTATCTGTACGGTTCTTTTTCTTTAGAAGGTCGTCCCTATTCATTCTTGATACCGCTTCCCTGGTTTTGTATAGATTCTCTTTATCGTATCCTTTTTCCACGAATCTTTCCAATAGGATTTCTGATTGTGTTAGGAAATCTTCATAATTATCACAATTGCGCCTCATTCTTATGAACTGGCCCTTAGGTATGTTCCCTTTCCAGTTGGGATGATGGCAACTCGTGATGGGTATGTACCCATTTCTATCTGTGCTCTTAAAAAAAGTTTTGCTTTTTAAAACGTGTTCATCCTTAAAAATTTGTAAATCTAAAAAATGTATTAGTTCCTGGTCCCAATTGCCGGTGAATTTTATTTCGAAAGAATTGTTATTAAGTATGGAAAAAAATTCTCTTAAGGTGTCTTCAGTGCCGTTCCAAATGATCACAATATCATCTATGTAGCGTTTGTAAAAACGAATTCTGGAATATGTCGACCATAGACGGAAATTTCTTCTAGCATATCCATAAGCAAATTGGCAACACTCGGTGCGTATTTGGCTCCCATGGCCACGCCCTTTGTTTGTAGGTAATACTCTCTATTATGCCAAAAGAAATTGTGTGACATTGCCAATTCAAGTCCTTCCATAATGTACTCTATTTGGATTTGCTTTCATTTGCTGTGTTGTTGCAATGCCTTTTTTACTGCCCGTAGGCCATCTGGTTGGGAAATGCTCGTATATAACAAGTTCGCGTCTATAGTGGCTAAGAAGCATTGGTCTGTAATGGGAATTGATTTGAGATCCCTAATAAGTTCAGAGCTATCTTTGAGGTAAGATCTACCCTTTTTGACTACTGGTTGTAGGTAGGTGTTTATATACTCGCCAAGTCTTGAAAATAGTGAGTCAATGCCGCTCACGATTGGCCTACCAGGTGGCTTCTGCGCGTCTTTGTGGATCTTGGGTAAATAATATACCACTGGTATCTTGTTGGACTCTGGTATTAGATATTCTGCTTCTTTTTTATTTAGTATTCCTAGTTCTTCCCCTTTTTTCACATAATCCTTAAGTTTCTTTTTAAATATTTTGGTAGGGTTACCTTTGAGTTTTTTATATGTGTCTGGTATGCTGAGGAGGTTGTTCATTTCGGCTTCATAGTCGGATTTCTTCAAAATGACCAGGCCGCCTCATTTGTCTGCCGGCCTGATCACTATGTATTTCTTTTTCTCTAATTTCTTGATGGTATGTTGAATATAATTGTACTTTTTTGGGTTAGCTTTAATTTTGCGTAAATCAGCTTCTACCATTTGTTTGAATGCACTAATGCATTCGCCTCCCGGTACTTTGGGATTAAAAAGGGATTTGTTTCGTAACCCGGAATGTGCAAATTTGGAATCGCCCGACGGTTGTGTGGAACCTTTCAAACTAAAATGTTTCTTTATTTTGAGTTTTCTTAAAAACTTGTGCAAATCTATAAAAACTTCAAAGGGATCCATGTCTTTATTTGGGGTGTATTTAAGACCAAGATCTAAGATAAAAAGTTCGTCTGGAGTAAAAACAATGTCCGTGAGATTAAAAATACCTTGTCCTAAAATTTGCGTCTTCTTTTTCTTCTTGCCTCCTCTCTTCCCTCGTGTACGTCTTCGTCTTCCCAGTATTGGTTCTGGTATTGGGGTCTCGAATATCCTGCTTGTTGTTGACCTCTCCATGTCCCTTGGTATCCTCCTCCTCCTCTGGGTGGGACCGGTCTCCGATTCCTGAGATGAAAGGTGTTCCAATTGTTGAACCCTTGGGGGCCTCTCCAACCTTGTCTCCCTTGTGGTCTTGGCCATCCTTGAGTTTGTTGGAATCCATATGCTGGGGGTCTTGGGCGGGGGCCTCCCCGAAAAAAACTTCTTGGTTCTTGGTATTGGATTCGGTCTTCCCTAGTGGGTGTGAAGGAATCTCTTCTTTCCAAAGGGGAGTATCTATTATGAGTAGGAATCTGAAACCTTGTATTAGGTGTACTCAATATAGAAGGTCTCGGCCTAGGTCTGTGTAGAGGAGAGGGTCTGGTATCTGGTCTTCTTGAGTCTCTGGATTGGTCAAATCTATTCTGGGGTGGTATAGGTTGAGTCTCCCTATGTTCCCTGTTAGGTCTGAAAGAGACAACCTGGGGTGTAACAGAAACGGGTGTTTCTGGTTCATCCTCAAAATCTCCATCGTCTAATGATGATTCCATTGACGATGGGATAATGGGTGTGGTGGGGATTTCCATTTCTTCCACACCCCCTGTTTGCCATTTATATACTGTTTGCTTTCTGTAGTCATTGACGTCTCTACTGAATTTTTTCTGTTTCTTTAACTGCAATGCTGTATCATATCTGTTAATATAGGAATGCAATTCTTTTTCTTTATCCTTATATTCTTATATATACTACTTGCCGCCCGCCCGCCGTCAATTGACGGCGGAGTGGTGCGACCATTATCCTGGGAAGACGTCATATGACGTGATCCCAGGAAACAGGGCAGGCGCGCGATCGCGTTCGCGCCGCCCTGCACTGCTGGTGTCGGGGGGGCCCCGGAACACCCCCCGTCACCGGCAGGGGGGAAACAGCCAATGGGCGTGGCTGTTTCCCACGTGATCGGCTGTGTTCCAATGACACAGCCGATCACAATGGAGGCGCCCGGGAGATGACCGCGCATGCGCGATCGGGAGCTCGCAGCGCGGTCATGTCGGTGGCACTGTGTTCCGTAGGAACACAGCTGTCACCGGCGGTAGTAAACAGTCACTGACAGTGACTGTTTACTATGTGATCGGCTGTGAATCCATTCACAGCCGATCACAAAATGTAAACAAAGAGCAGTAACTGACTGTTGCTAGCTCTTCTCCCCTCATACAGTTTCCAGTATGAGGGGAGCAGAGCTAGAAATAGTGAGTTACTGCTCTGTATACCTTGTCACAAAGTAAAAGCACACAAATAAAGGTCCCCACACAGTCCTCAGCCCCCCCCAGTGTCACCTGTCACCCAACAGTCACCTCATCAGTGCCCAGAAATTGACACCCATAACGTTCACATGTGAGCGCAGCGATCGCGGGCAGAATCACCGCGATTCTACCCGCGATCCGGAAATCGTTGCAAATTGCGGGACGCCTGTGCGTTGCCCGTTTTTTGCAATAGCACCCCAAACGCTGTGCGATGTTGCCGCCATTTCCGCCTGCCGAATCGCTGTAACATCGCGCAAACATCGCATGACGCCCAAAAAAGGTACAAGAGTTTCTTTGGGGCGTCATGCATTGTTTGCGTGATGTTACCTCGATTCGGCAGGTGGAAATCGCAGCAACATCGCACAGCGTTTGGGGTGCTATTGCAAATCACAGGCAACGCACAGGCGTCCAGCGATTTGCAATGATTTCTGGATCGCGGGCAGAATCGCAGTGATTCTGCCTGCGATCGCTACGCTCACATGTGAACGTAGCCTAAAGTTCACCGGTCACCAGAGACTGCCATCAGTACCGCCGTGCACCATCGCCTGTCACCCATCAGTGACCATCGCCCGTCACCTGTCACCCCATCAATCACCGTCACCTGTCACCCCATCAGTCATCGTCACCTGTCACCCCATCAGTCATTGTCATCTGTCACCCTATCAATGATCGTCACTTGTCACCCCGTCAGTGATTGTCATCTGTCACCCCATCAATCATCGTCACTTGTCACCTCATCAATCATCGTCACCTGTCACCTCATCAACCATCGTCACCTGTCACCCCATCAGTCATCGTCACCTGTCACCCCATCAGTCATCGTCACCTGTTTGCCATATACATGCAATCACTTACTGACTGCCTAATGACTATATGCGTCGGCCATTAAAAGCTAAATACTGGGGTTATGGCAGCAGATAGCCCCCATAACCCCGGTATTTTTTGAAACGGCGGGCGGTCGGCTTTCAGATAAGGGTGGTCCCAGTGGCGGATTCGCCGCGGAATTACCCTTACGGTGCAGGGGAAGAGGTGCCCCCCCCCCCTCCTGCCGCGTCCCAGACGTTTTCCCAGCTTACCGGACCCGCCGGCAGCGGTGAAAACTATCCGGTCCCGGATCCTCAGAGACAGGAAGTCGAGTGAGGGCAAGATGGCCCTCACTCGAATCTATGGTCTTGGAGGACCGGAGCTACGTCAAAAGACGTTGCCTAGCAACCGGTTTAAAGGGCCGCTTTTTTTTTTTCTTTTTTTTTTTTTCCTCTTTCAACAATTTTTTTTTTTCTTTTTTAGTGTAGTTGTGAGGTGTGAGGTCTTTTTGACCCCAGATCTCACAATAAAGAGGACCTGTCATGCCTATTTCTATTACAAGGGATGTTTACATTCCTTGTAATAGGAATAAAAATGATCAAAACATTTTTTTTTTTAAAACTGTGTAAAAATAAAAAAATAATAAATAAAATAAATAGGAAAAAAAAAAAAATTAAAGCGCCCTGTCCCCGTTAGCTCGCGCGCAGAAGCAAACGCATACGCAAGTCCCGCCCACATATGTAAACGGTGTTCAAACCATACATGTGAGGTATCGCCGTGATCGTTAGAGCGAGAGCAATAATTTGAGCCCTAGAACTCCTCTGTAACTCTAAGCTAGTAACCTGCAGAAATTTTTAAAATGTTGCCTATGGGGATTTTTAAGTACCAATGTTTGGCGCCATTCTGTGAGCATGCGCAATTTTGAAGCATGACATGTTGGGTATCTAATTACTCGGCATAACATTATCTTTCACATTATGGAAAAAAAATGGGCTAAATTTACTGTTTTCTTATTTTTTAGTTCAAAAAAGTGAATTTTTTTCAAAAAAATCGCATTTGGAAGACTGCTGCGCAAATATGGTGTGATAAAAAATATTGCAACGATCTCCATTTTATTCTCTAGGGTCTCTGCTAAAAAAATATATATAATGTTTGGGGGTTCCAAGTAGTTTTATAGCAAAAAAAATGATTTTAGCTTGTAAACACCAAGTGTCAAAAATAGGCCCAGTCTTAAAGTGGATAAATGGACAACTTTGTGTAAAGCGCTACTTGGATGTTAGGCCTATGTATGTGGCCAGGCTGTGAAAATGTGTTACACATGTGGTATCGCCATACTCAGGAGGAATAGCAGAATGTATTTTGGGGTGCAATTTTTGCTATGTACATTCTATGTGTTAGAAATATTGCATAAATGGACAGCTTTGTGTAAAAAAAAATGTGTTTTCATTTTCTTTCCACATTTTCCAAAAACTTGTGGAAAAAAATGACATATTCAAAAGATTTATTATGCCTCAAAAATTATACGTTGGGCTGTTGGCTTTCCAAAATGGGGTCTTTTTATGGGGGGTTTCCATTGTCCTGGTGCTCCAGGGCCTTCAAAAGTGCGATAGGTTGTCAGGAAATTATATGTGTAATTTGTGCTCCTAGAATGCCGGACGCTGCTACTTGGATGTTAGGCCTCTGTATGTGGCCAGGCTGTGAAAAAGTCTCACACATGTGGTATCGCCATACTCAGGAGGAGTAGTAGAATGTGTTTTGGGGTGTAGTTGCAAGTATACATGTGCTGTGTGAGAGAAATAACCTGTTAATACGGCAATTTGTAAAAAAAAATAAATAAAAAAAAAAAATCTTCATTTTGCAATGCATTGTGGGAAAAAATTACAACTTCAAAAAACTCACCATGCCCCTTATTAAATACCTTGGAATGTCTACTTTCCAAAAAGGGGTCATTTGGGGGGTATTTGTACTTTCCTGACTTTTTAGTGTCTCAAGAAATGAGATAGGTATTCAGTACATCAGGTGTGATCAAGTGTGATCAATTTTCAATGATTCGCACCATAGCTTGTGGACTCTATAACTTTCACAAAGACCAAATAATATACACTTACTTGGGTTATTTTTACCAAAGATAAGTAGCAGTATAAATTTTGGCCAAAATTTGTTAAGAAAAATTACTAATTTGCAAAATTTTATGACAGAAACAAAGAAAAATGCGTTTTTTCACGATATTTTCAGTCTTTTTTTATTTATAGCACAAAAAATAAAAAACCCAGTATTGATCAAATACCATCAAAAGAAAGCTCTATTTGTGTGAAAAAAAGGACACAATTTTTGTATGGGTACAGTGTTGCATGACTGAGTAACTCTCAGTCAAAGTGTGAGAGCGCTGAAAGCTGAAAATCGGTCTGGGCAGGAAGGGGGTGAAAGTGCACTGTAGGCAAGTGGTTAAGCTCTGCGTATGGTGTTAGTGCGGTTTTGAGATTGGTGATATTGGTCTCTATGTTCCGAAGTTTAACTTGTCTCCTTTTTATGATAAGTGTCAGGAGCTCTGTCTCGCATCTATTAAAAAAGACATACCATTCGTCTGCAAGTATGGTGTCTTCCAACCCATCATTGGGATTTACATCCCATCTCAATCTTCTGGGTGTGATTTTTTCTTTGATGTACATTCTGAGAATGGATATGTCCCACCATACCCTTAGTTGTTTCTCTAATGCATGTTTTAATTGTTTAAATAATCCTTCCATATCATGTTTGTTGGCAACTGTTTCTTGATTAAAGATGTCTTCTATATTAATGACCCTATTGGTGACATATCCAAATAGATCCATGGCTGCAGAGGTAGTCATACCCCAAGAGGTATGTAGAATGAGAAAAATAAGACTTCCGCGCCACGGACTATATGGATAAGTGAACACTCAGTGCTTCTTTCACCCCCCTTTTTTAATAGATTTTAAACATACATCTATTTTTTAAACATAAATACACCTATTACATTGACACCATTTCATGTAGTTTTACCTATGTCCACTAGATGTCCTTCTAATCTTCCCCACCGTATATATTTATGCGGACCAGCATTACATTTAAATACTTTTCTTTTTCTTTTTCATTTTTGTGTTTTTTAATACATATTCATTGTTTTAAATAAATGAGATTTTTTAAAATGTTGACATATACTATGAGCTACAAAATGTACGTTAACTTCCGTAAATATGAACATGCACCACCACCAGGAACCATTTTTTATTATATTAATTAATATATTTATAGCTTTATCTATATATTCGGCCCTGCTCCAGCCCTTTAGTCTATTATCATAGTCGGATGGAATGTAAGCAGGCGCCATCTTCCCGTAGTCCGCATGATCGGACCGCGCATTGAAATACAAGCGTCAACTGGTTGCCTGGTTACCGCATGCATATTTAAGGAAGCTCACCGGACGTGACTTGACGCTGCTGATGACGTACTAGCTACGAAACGCGTACGGCGTGTCGAGTCATTTCCGGTTTACCCGTATGGTATCGAGGCTTGGATCGCAAGCGCTCTGATACACATCTACGCTCAATTTTACCTGCTCAAATGTGAGTACCTCTGTATATTATATGCTAAATAAATCACCTTACGGCATTACACTATGTCCATCATTTACTCTCTGGCATAATATCAGGAGTGGAATCGGGGGATACCTCGGAGCATACCCAGATCAGGAAAGCACACAGGGGACCAAACCAGGGGATATCCATACTAGGACCAGCCAGGCTTCCGGCACACGCCCCCATCCAGGCATAGGAGGATATCGCTGGGCTGCTGGACCCATTTAAACACCCGCTCTATACCCCTGTGTGGGGTGGGTGTTTCTGGTAAGTGTGCCTTTCCACTGGAGGGATATCCCAGCACCTTACCACCCACCACGGGGTTACTCTTCATCTATCAATCACCAGAGTGTTGTCACCTGAGTGTTGTCACCTATCTCAACTTATGTTTGCCTGTGGTCACTGCATGTGACATATAGACTTTTTTACTAGATCCTCTACTGGACTTTGCAAGCTGTATAGATTTTGGACTGTTTTCTGTTGGCACTTTACACTACCCCTTTACCAGTGAATGTGGTAATATTGGGGTTTCTTACACTATATAGCCCTTTTTCAAAGCACCTTAAGATTGCATGAATATTATTATTATTGGTCATATTAATTGGTAGCCTATCGTCTATGTATGTTATTTATCACATATAATTTCTTGCACCAGTCACTCTTACATTCTTGAAGGCACTTTAATACATTGCACTTGCGTATTTGCACCAATTTGATGTTTAGGATTGTATTTCTGTGCTGGTGAATTTATATTATATTATTGCACATATCAATGTTAGCACGTAGGCACTTTTCACATTTTTAACCACTAGAGTTTTCACCATAATTTATATCTAATTATATAGGCAGCGCCACTATCCCCACTTTTTCTTACACTTTAAGATAAGGGCACCTTTAAGCATTGGGGCCGGCCGCTGTGATGATGGCCGCTGCAGCGGCCCCGGCCCCCGCTGCGCTCTAGAGTGACGGTCCGTCCGATATACTCTTCTACGTCAGCCGCTGTAAGCGGCATGACATCACATCCGGCGGGGGCGGCTGCGCGATGGTGGATCAAGTCCGAGTGGCTGCCTGCAAGACTGTCATGGTGCTGATGCCGATCCCTACTACACAGACGAGACGCGCCAGCAGCAGTGGCCAGGATAGGTTCCCCCCCTTTCTCCACCCACCTTGTGTCATAGCTGTGCACACACTGTTCCCGGACATTGCTGAGCTTGGATCCATTCTTCCATGGGCATGAGTGCTCTTCATAACATGGGATCAACATCAGGGGGAAAGTATGTGAGCACCATACCGCTGGAGGGGGGCACACAACTTACACTGCAACTGTACTGGGGAGTGAAGGTGGGGGGGCTTACTGAGGGGTCTGTACTGGGAGGGGGGCTTACTGAGGGGTCTGTACTGGGAGGGGGGCTTACTGAGGGGTCTGTACTGGGAGGGGGGTTTACTGAGGGGTCTCTACTGGGAGGGGGGCTTACTGAAGGGTCTGTACTAGGTGGGGGGGCTTACTGAGGGGTCTGTCCTGGGAGGGGGGCTTACTGAGTGGTCTGTCCTGGGAGGGGGGCTTACTGAGGGGTCTGTCCTGGAAGGGGGGTTTACTGAGGGGTCTGTACTGGGAGGGGGGCTTACTGAGGGGTCTGTACTGGGAGGGGAACTTACTGAGGGGTCTGTACTAGGTGGGGGGGGGGGCTTACTGAGGGGTCTGTACTAGGGGGGGCTTACTGAGGGGTCTGTACTAGGGGGGCTTACTGAGGGGTCTGTACTGGGAGAGGGGCCTTACTGAGGGATCTGTACACGGAGGGGGGCTTACTGAGGGGTCTGTACTGGGAGGAGGGCTTACTGAGGGGTCTGTACTGGGATGGGGGCTTACTGAGGGGTCTGTACTAGGTGGGGGGCTTACTGAGGGGTTGCGCTGGTATAATGACGCAATGCTATGGGGCTGGTATGTCATTTTTTTCCAGGGCTGGTTTTCATACCCAGTCCGGCCCTGGTTGAGGCTCTTGACTTCTGATAGTGGTGGGCTACAGATAGAACTGGCCCTCTGAGGGTAACCATAATGGTGATGTGGCCCGAGATAAAATTGTGTTTGACACCCCTGCCCTAGCAGATCAGACCCAAAGGGAGCCCATCTCAGCAAACATGTATTTTCGGACTTTTACCTTTTCTTGGATGAGAGCAGTGGCCCTTACAGCTGAACTTCAGTCAAATATAAAAAATACAAATGAATGCACCCTCTGTATTTATACCATTTAATGCAAGCAGTACCTAATGTACCTGAATCTGACCTGGTACCCACTTCTTGCAATCCCTGTACGGCAGAGCTTAGACTGGGAGATCTAGAAGCAGAACAAGGAGCCAGTTAGCTGTGCTGCAGTGCTCGTGTGGTAACAATAGACAAGGTGATAGTAACAGAGCAGAGTAACACAGAGCAGTGGTGTACATAAAATATCTCCCACCCAGGATAGACCTCTTTAAACACCCCCATTCATTAGTATTATTTTTAGCATTATTCATGAAATTGAATATCATGCATGCGGGGGAGTTGAGAGTGGATTTGCCCGTTCAAGGGTGGCTGTAAGGAATGCAGAGAGACTGAACGTAACATATGATTATACCTAACCTGCAGGAGCTCAGAGATGCTATCTACTGCAAAGTTTCCAACATTTAAAAAAAAAAGGAGGGATGCCTTGAAGGGCATATTCACATGGGGACTCTAAAGGGCTGCAATTAGATGCATGCGGTGTATAGCTTTGTATGCTTATGAACACAGAACAATAGGAATTAATGGGATCATGCACACAGCTGCGTCTACAAACCCAAATGTATGCTGTATTTAGCAGTGTACAAAAAAAGCTGCTTCTGGGGCTGTACAAATCTGGTCTCCTGCCCTGCCAGAGAGGGTTATTCTGTGTGGCAGAGCTATGTAAATCTCATGACTGGGTGGACAGATATACAAATCCTTTGGCAGGTAAAACCGCTCCTATACATGTGTTTTATTTGTGTATTTAGCGGTTTCCTGGCGTTTAGCTTTAAATGCCAGTTGATGCTTCAAAATAAATGAGCTAAAAGACATTGACTGTGCAGCAAACATTTACTACATTTTACTGTATTGATTTGGTAGTGGCTAGCTATGTTCAACCAGACTTTGAATTACTATACAAATGGTTTATTTAGCTTCAACTTGTTAAAGAATTAAAAAAGAGAATGTCAGTTTAAACTATAAAAATCCAAACCCAAGCAGGGATCTTCTTCACAAATAGAGTGGAAATTTTGTGTTAGCTTTGCCAAAACCTAATGCTTAAATTGGAAAATTGTTCTTCATACGTGCCGAAATTTTCCTTTTCTGACAAACTCAATGTTAGCACACACTTGAGGAGGCCCCTCCACCCCCTGCAATAATAAGATCTCATAAATTTGAGTCCACATCCCAGCCTGGCATAACTAGTTTCAGCAGGAGCACGCTTTTGGCTTGATTCAATAGCAAAATGTCATCCAGATAATGGTAAATGTGTATTCTTAGCTCTTGAAGCCAAGCTATCAAGGTTAGGAGCATCTTTGTAAAGACTCTTGGTGATGTGGTTAGCCCAAACGGGAAGGACGAAGTGGAGCTGGCTGATTGCAAAACTCAAGCATTTCTGAAAATGTAGTGCCACATGCATGTGAAAATACACATCTTTTAGCTCAACAGATAGAAGCAAATCCCCTGGCTGCACCACTGAAATGACTTTCCCCCTCTGAGGACAAATCAGTGTTGCTCATTTAGCAGGCTCTTGGGTCTCACGCCCTGCAGTATATTACTGGGGCACTGCCACCTGAGAAGTTTAAGCTGACTGCTAGGGTGAAGGCTGTACTTGACTAGCAAAAAATGTCATTGCGTTTTATAAAGGTCTGCTTCTGTATTGACATCTTTCTACTATCCGCCTTCCTCTCCCTGGTCGATACCCTAAAACAAGATTCACAGGCCATTTTACCCAGAAGTTCCATATTGGGGCAAGCCCAGGCCAGGACTGTTGATGGTGATAGGCGTTTAGGAACCTTTGTGAGGAATTAGGGTGAACTGGATCGAGAGTGCCGATCCCGATGACTACCCCTGCCATGATTCCTGTCATCTTATAGGTGAGGCAAGCGATGCCTTGAGCTTGACAAGCTCATAAAAGTGAGATCCCCGCAGTGTCAAAGGAACCAAAAATAAGCATCAAATTGTGAACGGTGGACGTACTCTGCTACCTAGGTGCAACTGCTGGCCTTTCGCAGGGGTTCACATTTGCATACTAAGTATGTGCAGCTAACACATACAATATCATTTTAAGCTCAAGAATACCTGGAGACACAACATCGCACAGCAATGGCAGCACAAGAGGTAAACAGACCTTCCTCCAGACAAGGCAGCAACATACTGAAAGGCTGTCAGCTTAAATTTGACAATGGGGCAATTACCCTGCCCCCGAGGCTGTTGATTGGCCAATGGGGAGCATGCATATGCAGACAAGCCAGCCAGGTCCCAACAGCGTGCTGTCCACAGTGGAGCGCACCACCATCTTTAATGCCCAGAGGTATATTCAGTGTATGTGCCCCACACCACCACCGGAATGCAATGCTGAAGTAGCGATTCCCAGATGCAGCCAGAGCCTCTTGCAACTTGGCATTTAGCCTTCTTAGTTAACACCCCAAGGGGGTTCCCTGAAGTTACTGCTTTTAGCAAATGTTGTTAGGGACTGCGCTCAATAGCTGTGTGCCATCTGGATGGACAGTCAGACCTTTAATCCAGCCAGGTAGCAGAACTGTGTACACTCCACATGACCCCAATTTCTGCACTCAACAAAAAAATATGTGATCCCTTGCATTAGCAAGTGAGTCAGGATAGGCCCCCAGAGCTAAATGGTCTCGATGCTCAGGATGTGTTTGAATGCTGTCCCATAAGTGACTCCAGCCACTCACAACTCAAATAGGGGGTAATATTGTAGAAGCAGAAAAAATAGAGGAAAACCTTCCATAGTGAAATACCCTTTATTATAAATACAACAAATAAAAGTCAGTGCACTCACAGTATGCTTAACATCAGTCGCATGTAAACCAGGAAGGGCCGCTTTGTATGTACCCAGCGTGTGCTCCAAAGAGCGGAAATGACATCATCCTGAAGTCCTGCCCTATGTGGCTCATCAAAATTGGCTGCTCTCAGGAGTGAGTAGTCCCAGCTTTACTCTTGCTTATTTTATAGACTAAATTACGCCTCTTGCACTCAGGGCTTGGTATATAAAATTAACTTATTGGACAAAAACCATATCTAACTTTCTAAATCAGGACTTGGTATATAAATTTATTTTAATGGCCCCATTTTTTTTGTGAATTTTAGGTAGTTAGATAGGGTTCATGTCCATTAAATTAAATCCCAAGCATCAAGACCATTAAGCACTGGGTCGATTCTGCCCATTTTAAAAAAAAGTTTTGGAGCTTTTTTGTTTTTTTTCTTTGTTTTTTTTTCGTTAATTTTATTGTCTGACTATAGATCTATGTTTGTCCCAAGCATGTTTGAAGCCATTTACTGTTGGCTGTCTCACTACCTCTGCTGGTAGTTTATTCCAAGCATTAACTACCACTTCAGTAAAATAATACTTTATAAGATTCGTTTTAAACTTTCCTCTAGTGAGTTTGAGTTCATGTCCCCGTGTTCTTGATTTTGGTTTCATTTTGACAAAAACTGCCCTCCTGAACTTTATTCACCCCCTTGATGTAATTAAAGGTTTTAATCATGTCTCCCCTTTCTCTCCTTTCCTCCAGACTGTACATATTAAGTTCCTTAAGTTGCTCTCGATATGTTTTAAACCCCAGATCTTTTATCATTTTTGTTACCCGTCTCCGGACTCATCTTTTTTATCAAAATCTTTTTAAGTGAGGTCTCCAGAACTGGACACAGTATTCTAAATGAGGTCTAACCAAAGATCTATATAAAGAAATCAGGTCCTCCTTCCTCCTGCTGGTGATCCCTCTAGTGATTCATCCTAGAAATCGATTTCCTTTCCCACTGCTTGGTCACACTGCTAATTTTGCAATCATTTGAAATAAGTACCCCCAAATCTTTTTCTCCTGTAGTTCTGGCTAACACTGTACCCCCAATGTTGTACTCTCTCATGGGATTATTTTTCCCTAGGTGCATTATTTTACATTTAGAAACATTGAACTGCAGTCTTCACTGCTTTGACCAATCTTCCTGCAAATCATGTTCCATATTACAGACACCTCCAGGGATGTCATCAGCAAAAAGACGTAGCTTGCCCAACAAACCTTTAGTTGTATCACTTACATATAGATTAAACAGAACAGTACCCAGTACAGAGTCTTGTGGTACACCACTGCTAACTGGCCTCTGTTTTGAGTGAACCCTATTTACAACCACACTCTGGTATTTATCCTTTAGCCAACTGCACATTCACTGAACCACCCAAGGGTTAAGTCCTAGTTTGTAAAACTTTTTTATTAGATCATTATGTGGAACTGTATCAAATGCCTTGCTTAAATAAAGATGTCCACAGCACCACCTTGGTCCAAAACATTGGTAATATAGTCAAAAAATTAAATTAGATTACTCTGACATGATCTGCCCTCAGTAAAGCCATGCTGCTTTGGTTACAGCATGTTGTGTATTTTTTTTATTTCTTTCACTTTATATGCACCTGTTGAAAGCAACATCATGTATTTTATTTACATGCACTCTATATATCTCATATACCTCATTATTATTAGATATCTTGATTCTGTTACTGCCAACACTCTTGAATCACTCAGACTAGCCACATATGTGGCATCTCACCCTGCCTGCCTGCCCTGTGTGCCCTCAGCTCCCATGGGAGGCACTCATGGTCGTGTCTTCACATCCAGTGCTGGTGCCATGAGAACTCTCATGTAAGTTTGCGTTTTTTGGGGGTTTTGTCCCTCCCCCTTCTCCCTCCTTCCACTTTCCAGTTCCCTTCATCATCATAGTTGCATTTTCCTTATATTCATTTATTTTTTAGTTACATATCACACATCTATTCCTGAAGAAGTGGCATACACAGTCCACGAAACGCGTCGAGTCTCATGATGTCATGATTTGTATCATAACACTTTTTACCTTCTGGAATCTTTGCCTTGTTGATTGAGATGTACCTGGATCTGGGGACTACTTACCAGTTTCCTTATTATTTTGTATTCTATATTACTATTCATGTATGTATGTATCAATAAATGTTTTTATCTTTTGTCCAACCAGCCTTGCAATGTCTCTCATTTAAAGTCCCAAACTTCTCCATTTTTTTCTTCTAATGAATAGGGATGGAGATGCACGATAAAAGGCCCCTTCGTGCATCTCACTCAAAGTCCCAAACCTTCCCCCTCCTTTTTTGCTACGCAATATAGGGATGGAGAGACATTGCTCTGGCCGATTGGTTGATATAACAGTTATTATGTTACCGCATGTGATGGCCTACATTTCCCAGCCCCACATGATGTTCCACATATTTCCCTCAGACCTTTGGGGATTGTGTATACTCTTTTTACAATTAACAACCAGATTGTACATACAGCACAATAATGGTATTTTTATCATCATTATTTTAACTTTCATGTTTCCAACAATCCATTATAGTGCACCTGGACATGCACTGTCTGTTTTGGCTGACCGCACGATGTCTCACCTGGGAGCTGCGATGCGCAGCAGGTGTCCTCCTTCTCTCCTCTCGCCCTCCAGGTGTGGGGTGGTTGGTGGGCGCTCCCGCTGCGCATCGGCACCACGCCCTGCGCCGACGCCTGATGTCATTTTGGCGCCAAGCGTCGACGGCTGTTTGTCCATCACCACAGTGTATAATAGGTGGCCCATGGGACGGTGCTGCTATTATCTCCTCCGTTCCCGCGGCTTTCCTACCATGTTACACCGACGTGACGCTGGGAACACAGTGATTGGAAGCCGTTTGCAATGTCTTGGACAATGTATGGTTTGAGTTCTGGGATCAACACTTTCTTTGGTAACTTGCTTTCTATTTTTCACTATGGTCATGCCTCACTGGTTATTCTCCCTGGGGATACTTGGACTCTGGTTCACTCTAGGTCCTATTCTCTTATCTCTTCCCCCCCCCCCCCCATTTTTCTTTTCTGGTTTCCCAATCATGAGTGGCTCATGATTTCACCACAAGGGCTTTTATTCACTCTCTTTGGATTGGGCTAGACTTTTTCATCTTCTTTCTTTCACACCACATTCTCCCTTATCACCTATTTTATTTTTGATTTCTTTCACTTTATATGCACCTGTTGAAAGCAACATCATGTATTTTATTTACATGCACTCTATATATCTCATATATCTCATATACCTCATTATTATTAGATATCATGATGCTGTTACTGCCAACACTCTTGAATCACCCAGACTCACTACATATGTGGCATCTCACCCTGCCTGCCTGCCCTGTGTGCCCTCTGCTTCCATGGGAAGCACTCATGGTCGTGTCTTCACATCCAGTGCTGGTGTCATGAGAACTCTCATGTAAGTTTGCGTTTTTTGGGGGGGGTTTGTCCCTCCCCCTCTCCCTCCTTCCCCTTTCCAGTTCCCTTCATCATCATAGTTGCATTTTCCTTATATTCATTTATTTTTTTAGATACATATCACACATCTACTCCTGAAGAAGTGGCATACACAGTCCACGAAACGCGTCGAGTCTCATGATGTCATGATTTGTATCGTAATACTTTTTACCATCTGGAATCTTTGCCTTGTTGATTGAGATGTACCTGGATCTGGGGACTACTTACCAGTTTCCTTATTATTTTGTATTCTATATTACTATTCATGTATGTATGTATCAATAAATGTTTTTATCTTTTGTCCAACCAGCCTTGCAATGTCTCTCATTTAAAGTCCCAAACTTCTCCATTTTTTTCTTCTAATGAATAGGGATGGAGATGCACGATAAAAGGCCCCTTCGTGCATCTCACTCAAAGTCCCAAACCTTCCCCCTCCTTTTGAGTTTGCATTAGTGGGATCCCTCTTTCATTCAGTGTGAAAATATTACAAAAACACCCATTGCACAAAGCTGGACCGGTGGTTGTCAGGTACATTGGATTATGTTTAAATTTCTTCCTACCATACATGTCAATGTTTTACAGAATACAGACATCCAAAAATATAATAAAAATGCTACCTACCTGGATGTACTGGCCGCATGCTTGTTGCAAGTCAAAGACTCCAAGCCAAAAACAAATATATTTTAAAGGCGGTCAGAAATGTCAGCCTTCATATTTCTTTTAGTACATGTTTTCTTTGTTGTCTTTGCATACCTCCCAATTTTTAAACTTGAGGATGAGGGACACAGTAGGGAGTTCAGGACCTTCTGAGTACTACACACGCCACAGCAAAAAGTGGGTGCGGTTAAATTTTGCTGAATATTGGGCATGGCTTTATAGTCTTATTAGAAACAACAAATAAAGACAACCTGGGAGTTATCCAGCAAATTCACCCACTGTACACACTGTCCTGCCCTCTTAATAAAAGGCTGGAGAATGACATATTAATGAGTGTCTGCAGGCAACTGTGAAGCATGATGGAGGTTCCTTGCAAGTCTGGGGCTGCATTTCTGTAAATGTAGTTGGGGATTTGGTCAGGATCAATTGTGTGATCAATGCTGAGAAATATAGGCAGATACTTTCCCTTCATGCCATACCATCAGGGAGGCGTGTGATTGGCCTCAAATTTATTCTGCAGCAGGATAACGACCCCAAACCTACAGCCCATGTCATTAAGAACTATCTTCAGTTTAAAGAAGAACAAGGAGTTCCAGAGGTGATGGTTTGGACCCCCACAGAGTCCTGACCTCAATATCAAGTCTCTGTGATTACATGAAGAGACAGAAGGATTTGAGAAAAGCTACTTCCCCAAAAGATCTGTGGTTAGTTCTCCAAGATGTTTGAAACAAACTGCTTGCCAAGTTCCTTTAATGAAGCTGGTTTGAAGGCAAAGAATGGTCATACCAAATGTTGATTTGATTTGGATTTCTCTTTAGTTCTTTTACTTTCCATTTTGTTATTTTGATCAAAAATAAACTATTAACACTTCTATTTCTGAAAACATTTGTAATTTATAGCCTTTTTTATTTTACACCTGCCTAAAACATTTGCACAGTACATACACACTCACATACATATATCCTTCTGAAAATACCCAGCTTACTGTACCAGGCTGACGCCAGGACCTGTGTTTGGCACCTGCACTGCCGAGTAAGATGCTTGTGTACAGTACTGCATGGAAGTGAGGACGAGGCAGGTCAGGACTTGGGAAGCTGTTGACTGTGCCCCTTATTGCCCGTTTCTGCTCAACAGTTCAACATTTGAAGCCAGTTGGCTTCTCAGGCAGTCAGCCTTTCTCAACCAGGATGCTGCAGCACCCCTGATGAGCCCACACAGCACTGCTGACAGGAGTAGTGAGTGACGCTGCTGTCATATCTCCTATCAACCTATAGTGGCAGTGTCTAAGGGAGCTCGGGTGGAGCAGGACAATACTTAACTCCACAGGATGGCGGGATTAGGGTTAGAATGCAGATTGTGTTTTTACCATTCATTTTCAATTTTTACCCATTATATTTTCACTTTTTATTTTTGTCCACTCCACCATTCATGCTAATACCACAGCATTTTAATACCTTTTTATTATCCATGCAACTAAACCCCCTTGTGTCTTGCCTCTGCTTAGTACTGAGAGTTGTATTTTTGGTTTCTTATTCTGCCATAAGAATTTTGTTATCATTGTGTTTAGTATTTTTTTTTTTTTTTTGCAAATATAAATTTATTGAGAACAACCAGGTACAGGCATAACAAAATATATAAGTAAGAGGAGTGCAATATGAGCAAATCACGGTGCAACAACATAAGTCACAGAAGAATAGTACTGTAAGGCCGTGAGGTGTTATCAGCAATGGCAGATCAAACTTAATTCCCCCAAGAGGAACAACAGGCTAAAGCATCCCTCCATGTAGGTATCCCTGAAGAATCCTGCCCCAGCGAGTGACTTTTTCTGATGTTAAACAGTCGGTCCCATCCGGGAACGTCAAAGAGGATGGAAAGAGAAAGAAAGAACAGAAGGAAGCAAAAGAAGGACAAAAGAGGGATGAGGAAGGGAATGTGGTAGGGAATAAGGGAGAGGAGGAAAGAAGGGGAGACAAGGGGGAAGAAAGGGGAACGGGACCGTGTTTAGTATTTTAAAATAAGTCTGCAGTAGATATATTGGTAGCATCTGAAATTTGTAGAGGATTTTCGGCACTATCACCATCATTACCATATTTATTCGTCCTACCCAAGAGAGTGGTCATGTTGTTATTTTTTTCCATTTCCATTTTTATTTCGTACAGTTGTGGAACATAGTTTTCATGATATAAATTCTTTAAGGACGGTGTTAAATTTATCCCAAGATATTTTAAAACTTTTTTTCCCCAGGAGAATGGGATTCTTTTTGTAAAGCTAGTTCTTCTTTCCTATTCATATTTATGTTTAAAATTTCAGATTTTACAGGGTTGATCTTAAAATTTGAGAGTTCTCTGTACCTTTTGATTTATTTTATTACATTTGGCAATGTGATTCTCGAGTTAGATACATAGAACAGAATGTCATCTGCATAAGCCGCTAGCTTGTGCTCTTCATTTCCAATATTCACTCTTCCTATATCCTTGCTATTTTGTATGGTTGCCAATAAAGGTTCCAATGACCGCACAAACAGGAGGGGAGAAAGCAGCACTCTTAAGTGGACACCACCCAATTCACATTTACTGATGCTGTAGGTTGACTATATAATGTTTTAATCCATTGGGCCTATTCCCACAGCCTCTATTGTATTTATCATGAATCCCAAGTCTACCCTGTCTAATGCCTTTTCGGCATCAATTGACAGAGGTAGCGCTGGAGACCTTCCACTTCTCATCCTTTGTATAAGGAACAAGGTTCTTATTCCATTATCCTTGCCTTCCCTCCCAGGGACAAATCCGGTTTGGTCTGCATGGATCCAATCAGGCATCAGCTCTTTTAATCTAGAAGCCAAAACTTTTGCATATAGCTTTGTGTCTACATTTAACAGTGCTATTGGTCTATAACTGGAGCATAAAGTAACATCCTCCCCCCCCTTTAGGTATAACTGTAATATGAGCTTCCAGTGATTCCTTCCTCATCTCCATACCTTCTCCTAGTCCAGTGATGGTGAACCTTTTTGAGCCTAAGTGCCCAAACTGCAACACAAAACCAACTTATTTATTTCAAAGTGCCAACGCTAAAATTAAACTTGAATACTGAGGTTTTAGTGTAGAAAAAACAACTCATACAGTTGTCCGAAATAATTACCATCTATTGTCTTAAAAGAAAAAACACAGTAACAGAGCTTTCAATGATACAAACTGTTTTTTATTGAAAAAAAAAAAAACAACTCTACATGTTGAATGTATTTTTGGATAATGGTTACTCAGTTAATCAAATTGATTAATTTTGTAAGGGGGGATGGGTGCGCTGATAGTGCGTTGAAGCTGCTCCCGGTATTCAGTGCTTTTGAATATAGATAAATGTATATGTGGTGTGGGGTGCGCTAAACAACAAATAAATAATGAATATATAACATATATCTATGTGTGAACCAAATCAACAAAAGTAAATATATATATCATATATCAATCTGTGAAGCCAATTAATAATGCAAATCCATTGGTGCATAAACATAAAAGTTCATAAGTGTCCATAAATATTTTGCAGGTGAGTAGAATTGTATTCTATCCGAATAATACGTGTATCCACCACCGAGTGAAATTCATCCATACCAAACGGAAATAAATAAGGTGCAACTATATTTTCTTGTGCTGAAAAAATATCCAATCTCCTTGTGAACAAACACCACGTGTAAATCACCAAGAATTAGCCTCTTACCAGATGGTAATAGGTATGCACTTGTTCAGTGAAACCACCGCCTTGCTTCCTCTTTAAAATCCTGAAGTGGGATGTAGAACCGCTCTACCTTTCTTTCTCCACTAGATGGCAACGAGTACCAGCAAGAAACACAGCCTCATCCTTCTTTACAAGCTCACAAAACCACCGTGTATTAAAGGAAAAAAGAGGGCTAATAGTGTATTACCCTTGAGATTTATTCAAAAAACAGTTGATAATGCACTTACAATTAGATGTCTTGTATTCAGCATAAACATAGGCATACGAATTCCTGCAAAGGCTTGCGACCGGCTGCAGCACGGACCGCAAGTTGTGTGTGACGTGTGCGCCTCCTAATCTGACCGGTTTCTTCCCATAGGACTTCTACTGGTCCTATGGGAAGAAACCGGTCAGATTAGGAGGCGCACATTAAATACCTTTCTTGTTTCCTGTTCCATTATCTCTTTTAGTTCTTCTCTTTTTTATATTAAGGTATGTTGTACTTCTGAATCTGCTGTCTTTTTACCTAGTTGTTCTAACTCGTATTTCTGTTATTAATACTTTCATGCTACTTATTCTTTCCCTCTTCTTTTTAGCTCAGATTGAAACCAAAATACCTCTAATATAGGATTCATGCGCTTCCCATATCATGGCCTCCGAAGTCCCTGGGGTTTCATTTAACAGGAAGTATTGTTGTAACTCATTTTTTTTAGTCTGCCTTCCACCCCTTTATCTTGTATCAGCTCCTCATTTAGCCTGAAGGTACCTGTCCTATTCTGATGCTCTGCTATTTTCATCTTCATTATTACCGGGGCATGGCCCGATAGGAATATTGTTTCTATAGATGTTTTAACTATTGAGTCCAACCATCTATAGTCTACCGTTATATAATCCAGTCTGGAGTACCTTCCATGCATTGAGGAGTAAAACCTATAATCTTTTACCCCTGGGTTGTTGTATTTTCCATATATCTATCATCTGGAATTGATATAATTTTTTCTTCACCAGCCTAAGTTAGCAGTTTTCCTTCCCCAATGCATGTGACGTACTGTCTTCCCTTGGATCCATGCAGCAGTCACCCGCTAAGATCAATTTCCCTTTTTAAAATCCACTAGCTTTCCCAGTACCACCCTGGGTACCCTGTAGGGTTTTTATTCGGAAAGGATATATTTGCCAGGTGACATTCCACCTCCTGCAATCTTCCCTTCAAAAATTAATATCACCCTTCTGGGTCCACCGTCCTTTCTAGTAAAAATAACTTTACATCTTTTGCAAAACCTATCGCAATTCCTTTTGCCCTTTTTGTTGTGGAGTCTCCATATCGGTTAATATTTGGAATACAATCTAACATTTACATCATGTGAAATGTGTGTCTCTTGTAAAAAAAGACTACATTTGCAGAGTATTGTTAATTTCTTTTAGGACCTTTGTCTCTTCAGTGGGGTGAATGAGGGAGACGAGGGGATTCCATTCCTTTTGGCAAAATAAACTCTTGCCCTCCCTACCCCCATCCTGCCCTTCCATATTCTTTCTACTCTTGCATAACTGGGGTGGTGCTCTGTCTGATGTGCCCACTGGATATCCCTCCCCGCTCAATTGGATAGGTAATGCCCAGAGCCCACCAGACATTCAGATGTTCCATCCCTATTGCTTACAACATTACTTTTCTATCCCTACTCTCCCCGTTTTCTTTTCAACATCTCATAAGGTGGTAACTCCTTTCTATTGTCTCTTTAATTTCCAGCTCTTCCTAGGTACTAGTTGCCATTGGTCTTCTTCTGACTGTAGATCGTCTCTCCTATTATACGGCCAGCCAGGGATATCTATCATAGGAAGCTCAATTTGGCTGAACGTCTTTCCTGGTCTTTTAGTTTATAGGCCAAATTCCTTTGTTCCATTTGTAATACTTTAATTTCCTCTCTCAATTATTTTATACCTTGAGTATGAAAGTCCAGTCTCTTTTCTGTCTCTTCCACTCATGTCAGTATCTGGCCTAAGTCTCTATGAAGTGTTGCTACATCAGTTTTCAAGGATATTTCTAATTTTGTGAACATATCCGCCATTTCTACTTTTGTAGGCAACTACATTTTTTAAGTTTGTTCCTCCATGAATCCTACTTCTGTATCCCTCTCAATCTCTATATCTACTTTTGGCTGGTTAAACATATTCTTTTCCATTGCTGTCCTATTTTGTCCATTTTATTGGTTTCTGTCATCTGCTTCCCCCCTGCTCCCTGTTGTTTTTCAGAGATTGATTTCTCATTATTCCCATCTTGGGTCATAAATAGATTTTTTGTCCAGGGGCTAGCACTTATTTTAGACAACTTTACCATCCTGCCTCCTTTAGCCAGTTTCTCCCTTATCATCTAATCCAACTGTAAATGTATTTATGTATGCAGAAGGGGTATTGGGGGGGTGTCTTTCCGTCAAAAACAAAACTTGTCTGCAGTGTATACACAGTTTGTATAAATGGAAGGGAAAGAGAGAAAAGGAGACGTTGACTCACCACTCCTGTTAAGCGGAGATATGCTGTTTGTAATGGAAGTCCTTTTTTTTTCCCCTTTTCACCTCTCAGTAGCCGCTCTGTATTTTTCTTTATTGAGTGGCCTCTCTCCTCTCGCAGCCCACAAGCATGCTCCTTGATAGTTCCCAAGCCGCTCTACTTCAGCTCACCGTTAGACTCTACTGAGTCTTGCCAAGTGTGGCCGAGTGTAGTCGAGTCCCGCCGGAGGCTGCCGAATCCTCCTGCACTCCTCTGAACTCAGCGTCACACTTCTGTTCACCCACTCCCCCTTGCGAGCGTCGGTGTCCCCTCCATCCACAGCAGCCCTGAGTCCACCGCCTCAGCTCCCCGCTCCACTGCATCCACACCGACACAAGAAACCTGACACCACTTCCAGCAAGACACATATTCCCTTCTAAGCCGCTTCAGCTGTCAGAGAGGCATAACACCTGGGGAATTTCAGGCAATGTCTTACAACCACATAAGCAGGATAAGGACTCCTGGCGCTCCTAGCACAAACTCTGTGCAGGCGCTATTATAAGGCTCCTCCCCCCCATGCACACTCCACTTATTGTGACCCATAAATTGCTGAATTGATTTGGTTTTTGACTGGTTTACTTTAAATGGTGAGGGGACGCACTGGACACCTATGCTGCCATTGTGCTATATGCTGGGTGTCCAGTGCGCCCCTGTGCCTTTAAGGAAGGATGGGCTCCCTCCAGGCATATCTGCCCTCTATCTATACATTATTATGCATTTGCCTCTACTATGGAGGCTCTTATAATTTTATAGAGTTAGGACTGCAGATAATACTGGGGTGCCTTGAAGTGGCTCAGGAGCTTACGCATGTATTTGCAACTGTGTGCAAACTAAACCTGTTTTTAACGCATACTGCTAAACAGGATAATTCAGTTGGTTGCAGGCTGGCTGGTGAGTTGAGCTGGGAATTTACTTTGGTTTTGTTTCATTTACTTCAAATTCCCCTCTATAATTTTCAGTGGCTGTGTAGTGAAAATGATTTAAACGCAAGGATACATTTATTAAAGCTGAAATTTAGGAAAATATATATTTTAAAGTTTTCACCAAAACAAGAGGCATGGGGAATAGAGTCTTCCATCGGTTGTCACATGTTTCAATGAGAACTGTCTACGATGGTAATCCCCCTCATTTTAAGAGATTTCCTATTACTTTTTGTTACACCTCTGGGACAAGAAGTAAAGGGAAATCTTGCCAAGGGTACAAAGACATAAAAAAATAAACTGATAGGAGTTTTAACCAATCAATAAAAAAAGTTTTGACTAGATGTAAACGTATTGATTTTGCTGTGGAACCACGTAACATATAGTTATGACAATCACTGGGAGCGGAGGTTGCTATTGTCAAAGAATTATTCTAACATCAAATCTTAGTTTTCCTAGTGACACATTTTGGAATGTGTTTCTTGTTTTCTGACCTTCTCCAATTTTCTTATAAGTGGTGATTTGCGAACTACAATATATTTATATATCCTGTCTGCTGATACACATGGCTTGTGTTATTTTTTATTTAACTTTCTTGTGGTTGATCAAAGTTTCAGTGCTGCTACTCACCTGAATTGCACAGGAATGCACAGAAATTCAGTGGTATGCGATTTTCACAGAGGTACGCCAGTGCTCAGAGTGAACATGTCTGTGCTGGGAAGTTGTTATGTATGTAACAATTTCCTGCACAAGGCTCCATGGCAGGCCCCTTTCAGTTAGGAGATTCCCTGGCCAAAAGCTAAATGTAAACAAATACTGGTCATTTCAGTATCCAAACATGGCAATGCCAATATTTGGCAAATTACTTGAGTCACTGTGTGGGCAGAGCCTGATAATGAACTGGGAGATCACTTACCTTTTAGGCCTGCCTTAGTTTTGATTGACATTGGGTAGCAGCGGGAGGATTGAAAAGCCATTATTGGACAGAATAGTGGCTATGGATCCTCCCATTTCAGGTACTGTCAATCAACAGCACGGTGGACCTGATGGGGAACTGGGAGACTATTTCCCTATCAGACTCCGCAGACTACACTGCAAAGTTCCTCAGCTAACCGCCTACGGGCTGTGATGGGTGCAGTGGCTGGCCAGGAGCACACTAGGAAGGATGCATCCAGTATGGAGACACCAACCTTAGTGTTGGGTCTTTACAGATTCAATCACCTGTGTCTGATAGGTACATGAAATGGGCTTGGGCATCGACAATTTCTGTGTGATGGCCCTACAAAATTATAATGGGTGTCCACAATACCCTTTAACAACCCCCCTTTGTTTTCCATGAGTTGACCAGCCTAGAGAATTTTATTGTAAGAAAAAACAGTACAGCATTATTACTGAGTAGTAATGCAAAGTAGGAAAAGTAGGAATTTGCAATGTTTTTATAAGATCATTTACATCAAGCTGCTCATTTTTACATCTTATCCCAGAAATATATATATATACTTTACATTTACCTAAATTTCAAAAAACTTTACTGTTATTCTGTGTATAGAACAGTTATCACATATCACTTTTATTTGCCTCTGCTTTGTTCTTAGACATACTTTGTACCTTTGCACAGTTTATAACAATTATCACTGATACGAATATCATCAACCCACTGCTCATTCTAATGTTCACAGCAGCAATTCCAAAAAATCACCTATTTTCTTTTATCATTTATTGGCTCCTTGTATCTATCTGGGAAGTAACAACGAGGTTATCTCTATCTTTGCAGACTAATTGGACTTGTTCATCAGACAGTGTGCGAATAACAAGACTCACTTCCAATCCTCATTAGGTGGACTTCCCTGCTGATCACAGAACACCTGACAGTCCTCGGCCTTTTCTCATTTTCCAAATCACAGCTCGAACTGTTTTGATTAATATCGACACATTAACTTACTATCTGCAATTGATGCTTCTTCACAGAGCATTATTTGATAGCAGTAACAGTATTTTCTACATTTCTACCTTTGCATTGGTATTCCATTAATGGTCTAAAAGTCTGTTCACATGTTTGACCCAGTTCTCCATATTTGGTCTTTCATCCCATTTTAGCTTTTCCATTAAAAACCTTTCAACTGTTTCCTAAAATAGCAAACATGTATTTAAGTCCTCTAGACAGAAGGTATTTACTGAAGTGCGGCCTGCTTATTTTCTCCCTTAGGTGTCTGCTG
Source organism: Pelophylax lessonae (assembly GCF_965119305.1). NCBI lineage: Eukaryota > Metazoa > Chordata > Amphibia > Anura > Ranidae > Pelophylax > Pelophylax lessonae. Next base: position 173,255,740 of record NC_138769.1, read on the forward strand.
AGCTTGTATGTAGAATGTGTCACCTTTTTTTCTTCATTAATATGGTAACAAATAGTCACTATTACAGCAGTTTGTTGTTTCAGGATCCCATTTCTGCATGTAGAATCAGTTTGCTGTAGAGACAAATTTAAATGATCAGTTCTCAGAGCCTAGTCTGCTACTTGAATATACTATTTTTTAGAACTCATTCCTGTTGTACACAATAAAAAATGCTGAGGAATGGGATTTCTATCTTTGTCCTGCCTGTTTCTCACTTCAAATTTAACAGCACAATTATATTCATATGTTTTTGAAAGGATTACAATACAATGCAGCTCGTTAATTAAAAAGAAAGGATCTGAAGTTTAAGACATGTGCTAAAGGATAGATTTTAAATTGTCCACAGCAAACAATCAGTAAAAGAAGGAATTAAAAAAATACTTAGGCAGTGGGATCCCTGAGGTAATTAATAGACCTTGCTTTTTCTTGCAAGGTTTGCGTTAAGTAATAATCTATGTTGCCTTTACACAAGTCCGGGACTAAATTGGGTTGATAAGACAAATGACAAATAGTCAGTTCGCTTTACAAGGAAACTTTCCCTTTGCAAGGCATTTTTTTTCCTTAGCTTAGTAAATGAGATGAAGCTCTGCTGACTTCTATCAACCAGGGGCGGACTGACCATTCGGGCATTTCGGTCACTGCCCGAGGGCCCGCGGTCAGGGGGGGCCCGGCAGAGCTGTCTTTCTGCATGGGCATGCTGGGAAGTTGTCCAGGGGGCCCCACGCAGGGTAGCAATTTTCCCCATCTGATCCCTCAGGACGCTGCAGTAGCAACTTTAGTGTGTGCTAGACTGGTTGCTAGGCTGGCCAGCCGCCTAGCATCTAGCAACCAGTGACGTGCGAGGAGAGGACCCAGAATGCAGAGCGAGGAGGATCTTCCTCGTTCTGCTCTGTGCCTAATATGGAATGTGTGGCTCCACCCACCTCCCTCCCTTCCTCTTCACTGTGCGGCCGAGAGAAACTGCCTGACTGCCATCAGGAGACCTCAGAGCAGGACCGAGGCAAACTGCTGCATGAGGTGATATAATCTGTCATTCTATATCTTGCTTATACTTCTCTCTGAGGTAAATGTGGCTGTGTTCCAAAATGCATGTAGCAAAACGATTGTATTTTATCTAAAGACAAACATCTTCCCTCTGAGATAAGAAGGGACATGTTTACATCTACTTACTATGACTGTTCTATCACACGTGCACAGCCTTATCATTCCCCATCCCCACAGCAAATGTCAGAGATGGCACTGTTCAGTGTTCACAAAAAACTACACTGTGTATGGCTAGAATAAGATTTCTATATTTCTAAAATATTCATATACAACAATGTGACAAAAGTTCTTCAACTACTTTGCTTTTTTTTTTTTTCCCAAAAACTACTTTGCTTTCTAACAGACACTTCGTTTTTTACCTAGAGGGCAAGAAGTGTATTTTCAGTGAACCATATACAGTACAGTATGTTGAATTATTTTTGTAATGTTTCATTTTTAATGTGACCTTCACAATTTGATATGCTTGCATTTCCACAATTGTGCCAATGTATTAATTGCAGAGATTTGTAGATGAGCCACTAGATCTATCTCTCCCCCTCCCTCCTTCCTTCCCACCCCTCTCTCTCTCTCTCTCTCTCTCTCTCTCTCTCCTTCCTTCTTTCTTTCCACCCCCCCCCTCTCTCTCTCTCTCTCTCTCTCTCTCTCCTTCCCTCTTTCTTCCCAGCCCTCCTTCTCTCTCTTTCTCTCCTTCCCTCTTTCTCTCATTCTTTCCACCCCTCCTTCTTTCTCTCTCTCCTTCCCTCTTTCTTTCCACCCCCTCCCTCTCTCTCTCTCTCTCTCTCTCTCCTTCCCTCTTTCTTTCTCTCATTCCCTTTTTTTTTCTCTCCTTCCCTCTTTCTCTCTTTCTTTCCACCCCTCCTTCTCTCTCTCTCTCTCCTTCCCTCTTTCTTTCCACCCCTCCTTCTCTCTCTCCTTCCCCCTTTCTTTCCACCCCCTCCTTTTCTCTCTCCCCTGTCCCTCTTTCTTTCCACCCACTCTCTCTCTCTATCCTTCCCTCTTTCTTTCCACCCCCTCTTTCTCTCTCTCTCTCTCTCTCTCCCCTGTCCCTCTTTCTTTCCACCCCTCCTTCTCTCTCTCTCGTTCCCTCTTTCTTTCCACCCCTCCTTCTCTCTCTCCTTCCCTCTTTCTTTCCACCCCCTCCTTTTCTCTCTCCCACGTCCCTCTTTATTTCCACCCCCCTCTCTCTCCTTCCCTCTTTCTTTCCACCCCCTCCTTCTCTCTCTCTCTCTCTCCCCTGTCCCTCTTTCTTTCCACCCCTCCTCTCTCTCTCTCCCCCCTCCCCCTTTCTTTCCACCCCTCTTTCTCTCCTTCCCTCTTTCTTTCTACCCCCTCCTTCTCTCTCTCTCTCTCCTTCCCTCTTTCTCTCTCTCTCTCTCTCTCTCTCTCTTCTTCAAATTGCACAACATAAAATCCTAACACTAGATTCAAGAGCTGTGCCTAATGCCTATATTGTTCTCTCCCTCCATCCCTCTTTCTTCATCTCTTTTTTTTCTCTTGCCCTCCATCCCTCTTTCTTTGTATCTCCCTCCATCCCTCTTCCTTCATCCCTTTTTTTTTCTCGTTCTCTCTCTCTCACCCTCCATCTCACACAGTAAGGACTTGATTACATTTGCAGATTGGAGTCGGTAAAACCCCATAGTTGAGCCCTGTTTTTACCACCCCCAACCGCACCCCCCTTTAACTGCAGTGGCCAGGGGTGTACACATGCCACAGCAGGAATTATTCGCCCTGTCACACTTAACAGGTGTAGCACCTGCAAAGTGTGACCCATTATAGTGAGTGGGGCTGCTCTGCAAGCGCTCTGCAACCTTGTGCAGTACAGTGAAAGAGAGGGTAAAGGAGGTGGTGAGGAGGAGTTTTATCACCTCCACACCAACTGCTTTACCTCTTTGGATCCAACGCTAGCATGCAGAAACTGCATGCATTGCACACAGTTGCAGGGCCTTTGCAGAGTGGCCCCATTCACTTGATTAGGTCACACTTGGCAGGCGCTACACCTGTGTGACAGTGTGTATAATCCCTGCTGCGACTGCAACATATGTACACTCCTGGCCACTGAAGTTAAAGAGGGTGTGGTGGGGGAGTTAAAATAGGGATCAAATATGGGGTTTTACTGCCCCCAAACTGCAAATGTTGTGTATACCTCTGGCCAGTGGGTGAATTTAGGGGAATGGCAAGTGGGCAGGCCCTAGGGAAAGTCGGCGGTCAGGCCCAGGGGGCAGGCCTAAAGCTGTGTAAGGGCCCTCAAAATGTCTGAAGGCTGGCCTGATCACACAGTTTAGTGTGTGTCTATAATTACCAGCCAGGCTGAATGAGTGTTCCTTCTTGCCCAGTGCCACTCATGGCCACAGTGGAAAGAATGTCCCTTACATTGGAGGTCAGTGGGAAGAATGCTCCTTACATTGGTGGTCAGTGGGAAGAATGGCCCTTAGATTGGTGGTCAGTGGGAAGAATGGCCCTTACATTGGTGGTCAGCGGGAAGAATGCTCCTTACATTGGTGGACAGTAGGAAGAATGTTCCTTATATTGGTGGTCAGTGAGAGGAATGCGCCTTATATTGGTGGTCAGTGAGAAGAATGCTCCTTACATTGGTGGTCAGTGGGAAGAATGGCCCTTAGATTGGTGGTCAGTGGGAAGAATGGCCCTTACATTGGTGGTCAGCGGGAAGAATGCTCCTTACATTGGTGGACAGTAGGAAGAATGTTCCTTATATTGGTGGTCAGTGGGAAGAATGTTCCTTCCATAAGGGTCAGTGGGAAGAATGTCCCTTACATTGGTGGTCAGTGGGAAGAATGCTCCTTACATTGGTGGACAGTAGGAAGAATGTTCCTTATATTGGTGGTCAGTGAGAGGAATGCTCCTTATATTGGTGGTCAGTGAGAAGAATGCTCCTTACATTGGTGGTCAGTGGGAAGAATGCTCCTTACATTGGTGGTCAGCGGGAAGAATGCTCCTTACATTGGTGGACAGTAGGAAGAATGTTCCTTATATTGGTGGTCAGTGAGAGGAATGCTCCTTACATTGGTGGTCAGTGGGAAGAATGGCCCTTAGATTGGTGGTCAGTGGGAAGAATGGCCCTTACATTGGTGGTCAGCGGGAAGAATGCTCCTTACATTGGTGGTCAGCGGGAAGAATGCTCCTTACATTGGTGGACAGTAGGAAGAATGTTCCTTATATTGGTGGTCAGTGGGAAGAATGTTCCTTCCATTGAGGGTCAGTGGGAAGAATGTCCCTTACATTGGTGGTCAGTGGTAAGAATGTCCCTTACATTGGTGGTCAGTGGTAAGAATGTCCCTTACATTGGTGGTCAGTGGGAAGAATGTCCCCTACATTGGTGGTCAGTGGGAAGAATGCCCCTTACATTGGTGGTCAGTGAGAAGAATGCTCCTTACATTGGTGGTCAGTGGTAAGAATATTCCTTACAATGGTGGTCGATGGGAGGAATGGCCCCCTTACATTGGTGGTCAGTGGAAATTATATAAAATAAATAAAAATTGTTAAAAAAGACTGTAAAGAACATTCAGGTAGGGTGTTATGTAGGACGAGCACGCGCATGAAAACAATAATGGCGGCACATATGTATGGTATCGTCAGGAACGTCGGAGTGAGAGCAATTCTAGGGCCATAATTTTGTAACATGCTGGTCAGCGCTTTTTATTTTTTTTGTATCTTTTTTTATTAAACTGTTCAGCTAAGAACACATTTGTTACACCTGTTATATTGTGTTAATTCATGAAAACCTTATTTTTGGAAATGTACCATTGTTGCACTTTTTTAATGTAAGTTTATTTTTCTTTTTTTCTATAATAAACATTTATTTGAACATAGTGTAGAGAAATTCTGTGACGAACAAATGTAATGTGGGCAGTGCAAGATGTAGGCGGGGTTTGTGTGGGTGTGGCTTGAGTGTGGGCAGGGACACAGGGGGCCCATGATCTCTTATTGCCCGGGGGCCCCATGAGTTGTCAGTCCGCCCCTGCTATCAACCAATTATGTGCAAGCAAAATAACAGTTTTATTTTATTTATTTATTTTTTTTTTTTAGAATTGTCTTGCATATGATTGGGTATTCTTTTCAAATTTAATTTTTATCGCATTTATGAAGCCTTGGAAAAATTCCCTTGCAAAGCAAACTGTGACATGACCAGCTTTGTGATTAACACTATACTGTATGTATTTTTAATCTTGCTTCTTAAGATATTGACACTTTCATTAGTCTCAATCTTCTGATCTGAAACTGTTCACTGTGCCCCCCCCCCCATCAACCTCAATGTCAGTACTGCGCCCTGAGGTAAATTTGGAGGTCATCAAGAGAAGCCACTGAGCACAGAGGATAACCAGGAGATCAGTTCGCCTGCAAGTGTTTAAATTAGGGGAAGATTAATCTTCAATGGAGCGGAGTTCATTAACATGAGCATGAGCAGCAGGAGAGTTGAGTACTCATTTTCTTCTTTTGGGGCAATAGGTATTTGGCTAATTTTATTTTTCTAACCGGGCCACTTTAAACAGGGACATAGATAAGGGGGGGGGGGGGTTAGGGGGGTTGAAACACCCCCCCCCCCCAAGAGCATCAGTGTACAATATACATTTTTATTTGCGCCGCTCTAGGCTCTAATGCATTGTTATATTAACCACCTCCCACCCGGCCACTGTACATATACGGCTGGGTGGGTGTCTCGTCCTTCTGATCGGACGTTCCCGAACGTACTGCAGAAGGAGCGAGATCGCGCTGCCGCGGGCACGCGCAGCGGCGCAATCTCGATGTGCCTGTGTCCCTCGGACACATAGCAACAAGTTTTGGCAGGAGGGCCCTGTGATTGGCCCTCCTGATCACATGACGGCTGTGTCCAATCACAGCCATCATGCAATGTAAATACAGCCGTTGTAACGGCTTTGATCTCTTCTTCTCCTCACACAGATCCTGTCAGTGAGGGGAAGAAGACGATCTGTGCTGCAGCCAGGGGATCAGTGAGTTTTTCTAATTACCCACTGATCACAGGGGGGGGGGGTCTGTGCTGGTAATCAGAACATTGATTACCAGTGCAGCCCTGGGGGGGGTGCCACTAGAGCCACCAGGGATGCCCACCCATGACCACCAGGGATGCCCACCATGGCCACCAGGGATGGCAATCAGGGCTTAGAGAGCCTGCCAGTGGTGCCCTCCCCATCAGTGCTGCCCACCATTGCCATCTATCAGTGCTGCCCACCAGTGCCCATTATTGCCATCTATCAGTCTTGCCCACCAGTGCCCATTATTGCCCACCAGTGCCGCCCATCAGTGCCGCCTATCAGTGCCCATCAGTGCCACCTATCAGTGCCCATCAGTGCCGCCTACCAGTGCCCATCAGTGCTGCCTATCAGTGCCCGTCAGCGCTGCCTATCAGTGCCCACCAATGCTGCATATCAGTGCTACCTATCAGTGCCACATATCAGTGCCCATCAGTGCTGCATATCAGTGCCATCCCATCAGTGCCACCCCATCAGTGCCTCCTCATCAGTGCAGGAAAAAACTTATCTATTTACAAAATTTTATAACATAAACAAAAAAACTTTTTTTTTTTCAAACTTTTCAGGTCTTTTTTTATTTGTGCACCAAAAAAGAAAAAACCTTGCGGTGATCAAATACCACCAAAAGAAAGTTCTATTTGTGGGGAAAAAATTACATAAATTTGGTTTAGGTACAGTGTAGCATGACCGCGCAATTGTCATTCAAAATGCAACAGCACTAAAAGCTGAAAATTGGTCTAGGAAGGAAGGGGGTTTAAGTGCCCAGTATTGAGGTGGTTAATGCTGCTGCCTACTGTTACTCCACCGAACCACCTGGAGCGCCGCTCGGGCTGTAGGCTTGGCTTGGGAAGCTCTGGCTCACAGTGCTCTCGTCTGTCTGCTCTGCCTCCACACCTCCTCTCTAGTCCAGACTGAGACTCCAGAGACATGTCTTGACTTGTCCAGCCAGTTACAGAAGCTTCCAGGAGGACAGGAGCACTGAGAGCAGAGTGGGAGAGAGCGGGCAGCACCTATCCCACCCACTGACACATACAGAGGCGGCTCTAGGCTTTGTGAGGCCTTAGGCAAAATTTAGACATGAGGCCCCACCGAATCGAGAGAGAGAGAGAGAGAGAGAGAGAAGACCCCTCACATCAGAGTACTCACTGGGAGGCAGGAGAGACAAGGGAGGGACTGGATAAATGGATGGATCAGGCTCAATCTTTCCTCTTCTGGCTGCTGGGCTTCAAACTTCCCATTCAAGCATCCCCTGGTGGGCAAGCACAGGAGGAGAGGGCAGGAGGAGGAGGATCAGAAGGAACTGTCAGCGCTGGCTTTGCTGAGCGGCTGTATCTTGCTGTAAACAGGGCTGGTGCTAGACTATTTTGCGCCCTAGGTAAGACCAGCTAATTGCGCCCCCCCCCAAAAAAAATATATATATATATAAATAAATTCACTAATACTAGCACCAGAACTCCTGCATAACATTAAACTGATGGCCTATAGGGTCTTTTCGTGTGTGCACCCATGAAACAGCAAAAAACTTTAGTACCCTATATTTTTTCATAGGCAACACTCAATAAGCCCCTACAGGACATCAGGTTAGTGTTATGCAGTAGTTCTGATACTAGAAATATTGCGGTCAGTCTGGCGTGTGTGGTGATGCATAACATGTGCAGGGCAATCACATGCATTTTTTTTTGTGTGTATGTCTTGGGGGGGGCTCTAAAATGTTTTGCTTTTATATGTGTCTCTTTAAATGTTTAAAAGTTTTTTTTTTTTTTTTTATACATAACTTTTATTGCCATTAGACAGAGGACCAATAGCCCCCTATGTGGTTGCATATAAGTGATAGGTACTCTTGATTAGAGAGAGCCTGGTGGACAGGAGAGGGAGGGTGCAGCCAGGTGGAGGGGGAATGCAGCCAGGTGGAAAAGAGGGGATGCAGCCAGGTGGACAGGAGAGGGCAGAGCCAGGTGGACAGGAAAGGGGGGGTGCAGCCATGTGGGGGCTGGACAGAGCCAGGTGAACAGAAGAGGGGGGGTGCAGCCATGTGGGGGCTGGACATAGCCAGGTGAACAGGAGAGGGGGGTGCAGCCAGGTGAACAGGAGAGGGGGGGTGCAGCCAGGTGGGGGCTGAACAGAGCAAGGTGGGCAAGAGAGGGGGGGAGATGTAGCCAGGTGGACAGGAGAGGGGGGAGGGTACAGCCAGGTGGGGGAGGACAGAGCCAGGTGGACAGGAGAGAGTGGGTGCAGCCAGGTGGGGGGGGGGGGACAGAGCCAGGTGGACAGGAGAGGGAGGGTGCATCCAGGTGGGGGGGTGCAGCCAGGTGGACAGGAGATGGGGTGCAGCTAGGTGGTGGGGGAGGACAGAGCCAGGTGGACAGGAGAGGGTGGGGGGTTGCAGCTACAGAAGGTGGAGGGGGGGAATGCAGCCAGGTGGACAGGAGAGGAGTGTGCAGCCAGGTGGGGGGGGCAGAGCCAGGTGACAGGGGAGGGTACAGCCAGGTGGGGGGGGGATAGAGCCAGGTGGACAGGAGAGGGTGGGGTGCAGCCATGTGGGGGGGGACAGAGCCAGGTGAACAGGAGAGGGTGGGGTGCAGCCAGGTGGACAGGAGAGGGAGGATGCAGCCAGGTGGAGGGGGAATGCAGCCAGGTGGACAGGAGATGGGGTGCAGCCAGGTGGACAGGAGAGGGCAGAGCCAGGTGGATAGGAGAGGGGGGGTTGCAGCTACAGAAGGTGGAGGAGTGTGCAGCCAGGTGGACAGGAGAGGGGGGAGGGTACAGCCAGGTGGGGGGGGGGGCAGAGCCAGGTGGACAGGAGAGGGAGGGTGCAGCCAGGTGGAGGGGGAATGCAGCCAGGTGGACAGGAGATGGGGTGCAGCCAGGTGGACAGGAGAGGGCAGAGCCAGGTGGATAGGAGAGGGGGGGGGTTGCAGCTACAGAAGGTGGAGGAGTGTGCAGCCAGGTGGACAGAAGAGGGGGGAGGGTACAGCCAGGTGGGGGGGGACAGAGCCAGGTGGACAGGAGAGGGAGGGTGCAGCCAGGTGGAGGGGGAATGCAGCCAGGTGGACAGGAGATGGGGTTGCAGCCAGGTGGACAGGAGATGGGGGTTGCAGCCAGGTGGACAGGAGATGGGGGGTGTGCAGCCAGGTGGGGGGGGCAGAGCCAGGTGGACAGGAGAGGGGGGAGGGTACAGCCAGGTGGAGGGGGGAGGACAGAGCCAGGTGGACAGGAGAGGGAGGGTGCAGCCAGGTGGAGGGGGAATGCAGCCAGGTGCACAGGAGATGGGGTGAAGCCAGGTGGACAGGAGAGGGCAGAGCCAGATGGACAGAAGAGGGGGGGTGCAGCCAGGTGGAGGGTGGACAGGAGAGGGGGGGGAGTGCTGCCAGGTGGAGGGGGGATGCAGCCAGGTGGAAAAGAGAGGGGGGTTGCAGCCAGGTGGACAGGAGATGGGGTGCAGCCAGGTGGACAGGAGAGGGCAG
>NC_138769.1:173265492-173303613 GCF_965119305.1 Pelophylax lessonae
GGAGGGGGAATGCAGCCAGGTGGACAGGAGATGGGGTGCAGCCAGGTGGACAGGAGAGGGCAGAGCCAGGTGGATAGGAGAGGGGGGGTTGCAGCTACAGAAGGTGGAGGAGTGTGCAGCCAGGTGGACAGGAGAGGGGGGAGGGTACAGCCAGGTGGGGGGGGGCAGAGCCAGGTGGACAGGAGAGGGAGGGTGCAGCCAGGTGGAGGGGGAATGCAGCCAGGTGGACAGGAGATGGGGTGCAGCCAGGTGGACAGGAGAGGGCAGAGCAAGGTGGATAGGAGAGGGGGGGGTTGCAGCTACAGAAGGTGGAGGAGTGTGCAGCCAGGTGGACAGAAGAGGGGGGAGGGTACAGCCAGGTGGGGGGGGGACAGAGCCAGGTGGACAGGAGAGGGAGGGTGCAGCCAGGTGGAGGGGGAATGCAGCCAGGTGGACAGGAGATGGGGTTGCAGCCAGGTGGACAGGAGATGGGGGTTGCAGCCAGGTGGACAGGAGATGGGGGTTGCAGCCAGGTGGACAGGAGATGGGGGGTGTGCAGCCAGGTGGGGGGGGGGCAGAGCCAGGTGGACAGGAGAGGGGGGAGGGTACAGCCAGGTGGAGGGGGGAGGACAGAGCCAGGTGGACAGGAGAGGGAGGGTGCAGCCAGGTGGAGGGGGAATGCAGCCAGGTGCACAGGAGATGGGGTGAAGCCAGGTGGACAGGAGAGGGCAGAGCCAGATGGACAGAAGAGGGGGGGTGCAGCCAGGTGGAGGGTGGACAGGAGAGGGGGGGGGAGTGCTGCCAGGTGGAGGGGGGATGCAGCCAGGTGGAAAAGAGAGGGGGGTTGCAGCCAGGTGGACAGGAGATGGGGTGCAGCCAGGTGGACAGGAGAGGGCAGAGCCAGATGGACAGAAGAGGGGGGGTGCAGCCAGGTGGAGGGTGGACAGGAGAGGGGGGGGGAGTGCTGCCAGGTGGAGGGGGGATGCAGCCAGGTGGAAAAGAGAGGGGGGTTGCAGCCAGGTGGACAGGAGATGGGGTGCAGCCAGGTGGACAGGAGAGGGCAGAGCCAGGTGGATAGGAGAGGGGGGGTTGCAGCTACAGAAGGTGAAGGAGTGTGCAGTAAGGTGGGGGGGACAGAGCCAGGTGGACAGGAGAGGGAGGGTGCAGCCAGGTGGAGGGGGAATGCAGCCAGGTGGAAAAGAGAGGGGGGTTGCAGCCAGGTGGACAGGAGATGGGGTGAAGCCAGGTGGACAGGAGAGGGCAGAGCCAGATGGACAGAAGAGGGGGGGTGCAGCCAGGTAGAGGGGGGATGCAGCCTTGGGGGGGGGAGCAGAGCCAGGTGGACAGGAGGATGCAGCCAGGTGGGGGGGGCAGAGCGAGGTGGACAGGAAAGGGGGGTGCAGCCAGGTGGGGGGGGCAGAGCCAAGTGGACAGGAGGATGCAGCCAGGTTGGGGGGGGGGGATGGACACAGGGCCAGTGCAGGAGAGAGAGGGGAGAGGAGAGAGACTGGTAAGTCACAGTGCTCACTCACTTGGAATGGTCCTGGGTGGGGGGGGATATTATTGAAGCTGCAGGCATGCTGGAGGTGGAGAGGACAGAACAGTGGGGAATTGATCCTCTCCACCTAGGACAGTTACACTTCCCAAACCATCACCTGAGCACAGTGACAGAGCAGAGAACAGAGGGGACGTGGAAGGAAAGAGGGGGAGGGGAGGGGAGGAGCAGGTGAATGGAATTTCTGAGTCCCTTACCTTACATAGCAGGTAGAAGACAGAGGATGCAGCATGTCCGAGCAGAGGGCAGAAGCTGTCCAACTTTTCATTAACAGGCAGCTGATTGGTTGCTAGGACCGCCCATACTAACAAATCACAAGCTTTTTAACTTGAAAAGTTGGACAGCTCCCGCCTTCTGCTCGGACATTCTGCCTTCTACTTGCTGACTGTATAAGAATGAAATTGGCGGTGGGGGAAGGAGGACACACATAGGCAGTCTGCCAGATACGACAGCACTTGTCACCTGTGACCTGCACATCCCCAGCCTCGTGTACCTGATCAGGGCGGGCCAGGCGCAGTCCTCTTGGAAGCAGCAGCACCTTCTCTCCTGCTGGGGGGGGGGGGGGAGGGAGTTCTCTGTGTCATCTTATGCATGCAGTCCGTCTGGCAGCACAGCTGAAGTGCTCACTCCTCACCGCTGCATGCAGCCAGCAGGATGCCAACGCGGCGCTCCGGGACCCCACGCTGTGCTGATGGCAGGGAGATCCTTGCTGCCAGGCTCAGAGGCGGCTCTTTAACTAGGCAAATTAGGCGGCTGCGAGGCCCCTGTGAGTGCGAGGCCTTAGGTGACCGCCTAATTTGCCTAATTAGAGAGCCGCCTCTGGACACATATGATCGGCTCCTCCTCTCTTCGAGCTGCCATTTCCTGCCTTTGGCTGTCGCTTGGGGAAGGAGCTGCCTGAGCCTGAGTCTGAGTGCTGTTAGCTCAGCTGAGCCTGCCTGCCTGCTTGCCAATACCACATGGAAGGATCATCTCAATTTTCTCTGAAGTGCTGCTGTGCTGTGCTGGAGTCTGGACCTTAACCTTTACTCCAGGAGGACAGGTCACCAACAACCACCAGGTGTGTCTCTCTCTGTGTGCTGTGTTCTAGATCTGAACTTCAACCATGGATCAAGTTCAGGGCTGCTAGAACAGTTGGAGTTCAGTTTTTTTTCTTCTGTTTTTATAAACTCTTTCATAATATATATCTTCTTATCCTCTTCCTTTTTCATGCTTGCAATGCATACCTCAGTCTCAACATTAGAGTGTAAAATAGGTGTAAGGTTGATGATCTCTTACAAAAGCCAATCCTGCCATTCTGAATATAAACACAGTGGGCAGGATAGATTTTTTTTCTTTGCTCTTGTGTTATCTATTATATGACAAAGATTGGCTCTGAAAAAAAGGAAGGCGACCTACAAATGAACAGGCTCTCTCTCCCCATATTTGTGCTGTCTGCACATTCACATTCCAGTGGGAACATTCTGAGATTTACCCTTAGCTGTATTGAGTGCTGTGCTTCTACATTTGAATGCTGCCCTGAAGGTTATTAATCCCTATTTAAATGTATGCTGCTAGCCTGATACATTGTAGTCCTGCTGAGGAAGATGTTCACCCTATCCATGCGATGTTAGGCCTACTGGTCTTAGCTTAAAGTGGTAGTAAACCACAAAAAATCTTCTTCCTGAAAGTTAATGGCATAATATGCTACTATGCATCGCATACATTATTATTATTATTATTACTACATTATTTATTTTATTTAATTATCACTTTATTTTTGCGCGTCTGTTTTGTTACATATTTGAATGTATTCTGTGTTAATTATCTGACAGCAGAGCAGAGTCGCTGCTTATATCACCAATTAGTTGTAGTTTTAATAATGATGTTTTCCAAGCGCAGTTTCAAATTTTGGATTATATATTTATATGTGAGTGTGTGTCTCTCTCTTTCCCTTGTGTGCTCCTCAGGCTAAAACTGCAGTGCAGAATTTCTTCCTGTCATTGATTCATTCTATAACTAGGTATCTGAGATTGTGGGAACTGCTGTAAAAGTTTGTTGACTGAGGTGCTGGGTGCTGAGTCTTCTATAATTGCTGTTGTGTTAGGCTGTTAGGCCCTGACTGTTCACATGTAGCAATTTGGGATTGTGGACAGAATATCCCTGTGATTCCGCCCACCGCTACAACCAGATTCCAATCCAAATTGCATGGTAATGCTGGCAAAATGCAGCATATGTGTTTGTGTTCTATTCATTTTTAGTGACACCAAAATGGGGTGTGGTTTTGCTGTGATTGTTGAGCGATTTATCACACAAGGATCCAAATCCAAAAGCGGAGTTCATTAACATGAGCATGAGCAGCAGGAGAGTTGAGTACTCATTTTCTTCTTTTGGGGCAATAGGTATTTGGCTAATTTTATTTTTCTAACCGGGTCACTTTAAACAGGGACATAGATAAGGGAGGGGGGGGTTAGGGGGGTTGAAACACCCCCCCCCCCCCAAGAGCATCAGTGTACAATATACATTTTTATTTGCGCCGCTCTAGGCTCTAATGCATTGTTATATTAACCACCTCCCACCCGGCCACTGTACATATACGGCTGGGTGGGTGTCTCGTCCTTCTGATCGGACGTTCCCGAACGTACTGCAGAAGGAGCGAGATCGCGCTGCCGCGGGCACGCGCAGCGGCGCAATCTCGATGTGCCTGTGTCCCTCGGACACATAGCAACAAGTTTTGGCAGGAGGGCCCTGTGATTGGCCCTCCTGATCACATGACGGCTGTGTCCAATCACAGCCATCATGCAATGTAAATACAGCCGTTGTAACGGCTTTGATCTCTTCTTCTCCTCACACAGATCCTGTCAGTGAGGGGAAGAAGACGATCTGTGCTGCAGCCAGGGGATCAGTGAGTGTTTCTAATTACCCACTGATCACAGGGGGGGGGGGGTCTGTGCTGGTAATCAGAACATTGATTACCAGTGCAGCCCTGGGGGGGGGTGCCACTAGAGCCACCAGGGATGCCCACCCATGACCACCAGGGATGCCCACCATGGCCACCAGGGATGGCAATCAGGGCTTAGAGAGCCTGCCAGTGGTGCCCTCCCCATCAGTGCTGCCCACCATTGCCATGGTGGGCAGCACTGATGGTGAACAGGTTTTGCTGTGATTGTTGAGCGATTTATCACACAAGGATCCAAAACCACACCATCTTTTGGTGCCATTAAAAATTAAAGGAACACACACGTGCTGTGTTTTGCCAGCATTGCAGTGTGATTTGGAATTGCAAGCAGAATCACGGGGCTACTGCAAGCCCGTGATCCCAAATCACTACATGTGAACAGGGCCTTAATGACCTTAACTAAGGCTGGGCTGAGTCTTCCATTGCTGTTGTGATACTGTTGTCTTTCCCGGGTGCACCCCATTCTAAGTGTCTTCTCTTTTTCTGTATGTATGGACTCTGCAGGGTCTGCAAAGTACCACTTCTCTTGTCCTGTATGCCTGTTTAACAAAAAAACAGTGTGTGCTTGGCTGCTTCCTTCCACAAGATGGTGCCCTTTGCATCTGCCCAGTAAAGATCCCAAATTGCTACATGTGAAAAATCAGGGCCTAACAGGCTAACACAACAGCAATGTTGGAGGCCCCGGCCTCAATGTATTTTATAGGTACAAGGAAGCCCAGGTTTTGTTTAACCATGTCTCTTAGATCCTCCCATACTAATGTTTTGGCACACCCACTCTTTTGCTGCGGCGCGTGTTGCGCGCCACAAGTCACTCCCTCCCTGTCATATCCATCATTCTTGGAAGCTTGGAAGTTGTGAGGTATGTTCTGTATGTATGAACAATGCACAGTGCTGCTTCTCTTGTCTGGTATGCCAGGTTAACAAAAAAATCAGTGAGTGCTTCCTTCCACAAGATGGTGCCCTTTGCACCTGCCCAGTAAGATTGGCTATTACACTGCACCACCATGTGGGCAGTCCAATGGCTGAGGGGGGGGGACACAATAGCACAGCTGGGGAGATCGCTGTACTAACACAGCAAGTTTTAGTACAGTGGTTTGTCAGTTTTTTCCTTCAGCCAGTATCCAGCTTTAGGCTGGACAATAGCCAACCAAACTGGGCAATATTCATAAGAACTGGAAGAAGGAAAAACTGAAATCAGGCTCAATTTTCAAGAGGATCTGAGGAAATAGAATTAAGAATGTGATTGCTTACTATGAACAACACACAGTTTTTTTCCTTTTTTCCAGCTTTTTTTAATTTGGCGCAATTTGTTTATTTTAAAAAGACTTTTACATAGTTCCTACTGCTGAACCTCCCCCAGAACAAAAATGTATTTACGGCCTTGACTTTAAAGGCACAAATAAGTGACAGTATTCTACATCAGACAAATATTTCTCTTTGAGTTTTGATATTGACTGAACCCTCATTTACTAAATCTGACATAACCACTGTCATCAGCAACCAGCAGGTAAAAGTCTCATGGTAGAGAAGTATTGACATCCCCATCCCACCTCTCCACCATGTCCAAGCAGAGAACATGTTACATTCATTCAGAAAATGCAAAGTGTTCCCTAAATGGTGCCCGTGCCGAACAAGCCATTTCCTGTGTTCACGTGGCAGCAGGGTAGGCGCTTGGGTGGGACCTGGAGGCTGGTGGAAATCAGTGATAGAAGAGGTGTCTACTACAGTGATTTCCAGTAAAGAAACACGGCTCAAGATGAACCTTGTTGAGCGCAGAGAAAGGGTGCAGGCTCTGCATGCATAGCATAAGAAAATGAAAACATCTGGATGGCCGCACTCTGATGCAACTCAAATTTATTGGAATAGATAAAATCCATGCAGCATTGTGCAGGAACAAAAGACATCTGACGCGTTTCTCACCTACACTAGTGCTTATTTCTAGCTACAGTGCACATAACTGATCCCAAGATATATATACGTAGATGTAAGAGACCAAACTGTATACACAATCCTCCTGAGTCTAATCAGGTGCACTCCAATTGAACACAGACCAGGGCTGCCAAAGCAATCAGGGATGATCAGATAAACCCCTAATATGGAGTCAATAACACATCCCAAATCATTTTTCTATTTACAAGCCCTATCTATATCTGTCTACATAAACATACTATTGTTATAAAATCATTATATAACGTATACTTCAAAAACGCCTCACAACACATAAGGAGCAAGCTAAAAAAATCAACATAAACATGAATAAAAGTAATATGTACTGTATACATATACATGTTCTGAATAAAACAAATGTTCAAAAATAAAATAAAATGTGTGTCACAGTGCTTGCCCATCAGCAACATATCAGTACCATATATTAACAAACCCCTCTCATTTAGCATTGATATCTGTGTATTATTATTAAACCATGAAGGGTAATGCAAACTAATAAATGTATCCTAAAGGGCCCGTTACTTACTCAAGAACTGGAGGTGAATATATTATAGTGCTAAGGCATGCATGGAACGCACATAGAAAAAACAGACCGTAACAGATGTAATTATGCACAGGCTAAAAAGCCTGGCATGTATAAAACAATACATCTCTAAAGGGGGGGGGGGGTAAAAAATCCCCATTAAAACATTTAAACTCACAGAGGCCTCGATGAATATTATATGTTACTTATAAGCAGTGTTGGGGTAGTTACTCAAAAAATTTAATTAATTACTAGTTACTTCTGTAAATTGTAATGAGAATACTTTACTAGTTACTGCATTTGAAAAGTAACTTCACTACTTATTACTTTACTTTCCTCTTTCTTAATTGACAGTGTAGAAGAAGATACATGTAGAAGCATTTACTCTTTCTGCATAGAGTTTATTGTATAAATATTGAATCATATGAAACAACAATATCCCCTTCTGCACAAAGAAATATGCCTCACTGTAAAATCCAGAAACAATAGGATAAAGAAGGCCATTTTAAAATGATGTCAACACACACGTTTCAAAACACAGGCTTTGGGAAACATGAGAACAAAACATGAAAAAACAGAATAAAACATAAAGTGCAACAAAAAGTCCTAAACTTCATCCCTCTCTATTCTTCGAAATAACGTTTGTATCGCATAAGTAAAAGCCTTTCAAATCTTTTATCCGACAGCCTGTTCCTCCTTGGGGTCAGAACAATACTGCCCAGGCTGAAAAGCCTTTCCACCGGTGCACTTGACGGTATTGGAGTGTTGTTCTGCTTTGCAATTTCCTTAATCCTGGGGAACCTGGAGAGAACCTCCCAGTCAGATCCTGGCATTTTTAAGTACTCCATGACTTCAGTCTCTGCGGTGTAGGAAAACTCCTCTTCAAATTCAAAAAAGTCATTGTGACTGGAGGTGGCAGGGCTCTGAACTGCTGGTTTCATCAGTGGCTCTTCAGGAATCCGGGCACGACACTCAGCAATTAGCATGGTTTTAACAGCATCTCTTCTCTTCTCATCTTTGAGCCTGCAGACCTTTAATTTGGGCATTGTGGCAGCAGCCATCAGAGCATCCTTGCTATCCAAGACAGATGCAAATCTGTCTTTGATTGCCTGTGATATGAAATAGTAGGCTACATTAGACAAACTTATACAGTTCAATTAACAGCTTTTACAGCCTCATAAATTATTCAATATGTGTTTACCTGTACAATATCACCAGGCATGCCAGCTGTCATCTGGGAAAGACCATCCTTCAACGCAAGCAACTTTGACATGAGAATCTCTAAGGTTGGCAGGAGGGTGCGTAGTAGCAATCATCTTCTCCTTGTAGTATATCTAATGCAGCAGCTAGAGGACTTAACACTGCACAATATTCCTTCAGGAACTGATACTCTCGCTCAGTGATGCTCTTTACACTCAGTCTAGAAAAAATGGTGTTTAAATCTCTGATTGGGATTTCTGTGATGAGAGACAAGGCGTCATGAGTTGAGTTCCAGCGTGTAGCAATGGGTATGATGAGCTTTCTTTTTAGCACATCCTCAACCTGGTCTGAAGCCACAGTAGAGTGACTAGTTTTTGTCCAGAGAGCTGCACACTTGGCAAGAGCACTTCTGTAAACTGCTTTACAGTCATTGTTACTGGTCAGCCATTTCTCCAGGTCATTTTTTGCGATGAGGTTTAGTGTATGTGATGCACCGCGCAGATGAGGCAGCAGTGAAAATGTCTCATCTGATTCTGTTGAGAGTGCTTCGGCAACATCAGTAAAAGTGACCTCCTCCTCCCCCTCCTCATCAAATGGTTCGTCAGAGTCAGACCCATCATCAGGATGGGATTCAAACATTCTTTTAAAGGCTTTTACAAAATTGCTGCCATTATCAGTGACACATGCTGTTACTTTATGTGATAGTCCAAAGGATGAATGAACCTGTTCTATTTCGATAGCTATGACATCGTAAGTGTGTCTTCCTCTCACTCTCTTGCAAGCAAGAGCAGCCTTCTTGCGTTTAAAACGAATGCTGTCTATCCAGTGCACCGTCATTCCTAAATAACTTTTGTTGTTGGCGGACCAAATGTCCGCAGTGGTACACACATGATCCAGGGACTCGAACGTTCTTTTAAGCTTCGATTCCATGTCGGAATAGCACTTAACCATGTAATGTGAAAATGTTTTCCTGTCGGACGTTGGCTTGCGACTGCGAGCAGTAGGTATTTTATCTAGTATTTTTCTAAACCTGGGCGATTCAATGGTTGACAGGGGAAGCATGTCTTCTACAATGAACCCTGCAACTAGCCTTTCATTTCGTTTTGTGTTACCTGCTGTGCTCCAAGGCTTGAGAAAAGCTTAGCTTGTTTAGGCGGGGTCGGCTGAGTGACTCCTTCAAGTGACCGGTGAGCAGGATCTTTTGCCACAAGTTTTGTATTGCCATGCTGGGCTGACAAATGCTTAGAAAGGTTGCTCATTGAGTTGGCAGCAGTTGAAAGAAACTTGTCGCCTGGACATAGTGTGCATTTCACACAAATATTTTTGTCCTTTCGAGCAATAAATTGAGAGTAGTGTGAATATCGCCAGTGGCTGAACCCACCTGTCTCCGTCTCCATCTGATCTCCATTCGCTACACGAACTCTATGGAAAATAAAGAAAGGTTGGGACTTTAAATGAGAGACATGACATGACAAATATGAAAATACCACATTTATTGATACATGCAAAAATAAATAGACATGATGTATGAAATACAGACATGAGTAAACTGGATGGTAAAAACTAGTCGATAACCCCTAAAATGGAAACTGGGGGGGGGGGTAGAAAATCCCCATATTCCCATAATTTACACAGTAGATCTGGCAGTGAGGGGGCATGTAAAGCGTCTCCCATGAGAGCTGAGGGCGCATGGGACCCGCGGATGGAGCAAAAAACGCCACACACAGAAGGGAGTGTGGATAAAGGTTGGTTTGTTGCTGGTGGCCACATGGAGACATGTATCTGTGTGAGATGAATGAAATAAGTATAAAGTAAGTAAGCATGTATATAAATATTATATAAAATGCTTCATGCCACTTGCATACTGTGAATGAGAAAGTGAGAGCGTGAACTGATAGAAAGGGAAACTGGGAGGTAAGGTGCAGTGTATGAAGAAAGTAAGAAATGAGTGATCATTCAGACTAGGTGTAAAAGAAACTAAGGAGGTGTCATAATGGACTAAAATAAGTGCCATAAAGAAAAGGGGAAGGGAGTAAGTGATAAAGAATACACCCAACTAACTGCAGTGCCTGCCTGGGTTGTTACAGAGGTGAGGTGGGGAAACTGCATAGAGAAGACCGGCAGGAGATGAAAATGAAGACTTACCAAGAGAGTGGATGATCATGCCAAGATAAGTAAGTATTCTGGAATCTGGATTCGCCACAGCAGGCCGCTGACCCTGATGCGTCCAGCGTCACTTCAGTGCGAGGTGCCAAAGTGTCCAGCGGGCTGCCTCAAATGCACTGGGGTGGAAATGCGGCTAGACGGCATGTTGGCGCCAAAATGACGTCACACACCTGTGCAGGGCGTGTCACCGCCCACCCGATCCCCCGCGCTCAGAGGAGATGTTGATCTCTATGGCAACGGGCGGCGGCACACGCACCCATGCACGCCACGCACGCACCGCACGGCTTGGGTAATGCAGGAAAGCGCGTTCCTATAGCCTAGTAAAGTAGTGTAGTTACCAATATTATTATTGTAATGGGTTACGTTACGTCGTTACCCATAAAAGTAATGTAGTTACTGTAATCCGTTACTTTGTAACTCATTACCCCCAACACTGCTTATAAGCATACATTATTAAACCAAACCAGCTCAAATATGCGCATACATGCCACATATAAGAAAAATCCCAAAATACCGAAAACTAGTAACCAAAAAAAAAAAAGGCAAACACAATAAATAAAGTACAGAGAATAAAAAACAAAAATGCAAAAAGCCAAATAAAGTGCAGTAAAATAAAATAAAATAAAATAAAATGGATTAAGAGAGAGGCGCTCATGGAATCAGTTACCTATCCATAATAATGGGAAACATCCCACTCAAAGTTTTGGCCAACTGGCTTTCTGGTATTTAAACTGAAAATCCAGAAAACCTCTCTTTTACATAGTATCCTAAACTTGTCAACTCCCCTTGTTGGTGTCTGGATTTTCTCAATGACCTGAAATACCAAACTAGAAACATCCTTGTTGTGGTGTTCATACCAGTGCTTGGCAACATTGGTATTAGGATTTTTCTCCATGTCATACAGGTGGTCGTCCAATCTGTCCATTAGTCTACACGTCGTCCTGCCCACATATTGGACATGGCATAATTCACATGTAGACCAGCTTCCATGGGGATTTCAAAGGTATAGAACATTGGTCCAAGCTGGACAGATCTAACTATGTAAAAATTGCCATTACTAAACATCAGCTTTAAGTGCAAGATCTCCATAGAAAGGATATCTAGAGATTGCGAGTCTGCCAGGCTCTGACAAGAGCTATCTGGCTCTGGCAATTTTGGAAAATTGACTTTTGAAAAACTTTTTTGTGTTGGTGGGCTTACATCCTTGGGCTGAAAATCTTTGAGGCAGAATTGATAGTTTAAAATAGATTTTCCTAGCTGATTGTTCCTGTTCCCCTGAGATAAGGTCAGCAGCAGGGCGAATGCATAAACACTGCGCACTTGACAAATGCCAGCATGTACATTTATACAATACAAGTTCCAAAGAGCTTTAATGCAGCTAACTAATGTTCAACTAATGTAATGTTATATCTTTGGGTTCCAAGTACTGTCAGGCAAATGTAAAAACAAATATCTGGGTACCCGGGGTCCTTTTGTTCTGAACAGTAGGACACACGTATTAAGATCATTGGGATACTGTACGTCTTGCCACTATGTTATATTTTAGCTAAGCACAGTCTCTTTTTTAGGGATTCTGGTGCTCGGCATATTCACTCTCAGCTATAAAATATATTTGATTATATTTAGTGACTTCAATTGAATTTCATTTTAAAAACACTATTCTGTTTTTCAATTAGAATTATTGACTAAAATAAAATATTTCTTAAACTTGCCATATCAACATTTGATTACATGCTCATTTTATTATTTCCTGTCTGTATTACTGTTTAGCAATGGAGTTAGAAATAAATATATGTGAATACTCAACTATTTATAGTCCCAAAAAAGTGCAGTGCTCTCCTTCAATACAGTGCATTCAAATTATAGTGCATAAATAAATATCTAAAAACAGTGTAAAAATCATCGATGTATAATAAATTAATTAATTACGTGAGTCCATCTTTTCTTTTAAACATATATACATACAATACAACAATAAATGATTTAATGTCCGTGAAAAAAAGGGGTGCAGTCCCATACACCAGAAACTCTTCAGTACTTGTCTCTGATCACACAGTGTCCTTCACCCCACCTATGGGTGTGTTCTCACCTGCTTGAATGGACCTCACTAATTAAAGGAAGTCTATATGCACTTTGCAGTGTTATACAGTACCTCACAAAAGTGAGTACACCCCTCACAATTTTTGTAAATATTTTATTATATCTTTTCACGTGACAACACTGAAGAAATGACACTTTGCTACAATATAAAGTAGTGAGTGTACAGCTTGTATAACAGTCTAAATTTGCTGTCCCCTCAAAATAACTCAACACACAGCTATTAATGTCTAAACCACTGGCAACAAAAGTGAGTACACCCCTAAGTGAAAATGTCCAGTTTGGGCCCAATTAGCTATTTTTCCTCCCCGGTGTCATGTGACTCATTACTGTTACAAGGTCTCAGGTGTGAATGGGGAGTAGGTGTGTTAATTTTGGTGTTATCGCTCTCACTCTCTCATACTGGTCACTGGAAGTTCAACATGGCACCTCATGGCAAAGAATTCTCTGAGATCTGAAAAAATTGGTGTTGCTCTACATAAAGATGGCCTAGGCTATAAGAAGATTGTCAAGACCCTGTAACTGAGCTGCACCATGGTGGCCAAGACCATACAGCGGTTTACCAGGGCAGGTTCCACTCAGAACAGGCCTCGCCATGGTCGACCAAAGAAGTTGAGTGCACGTGCTCAGCGTCATATCCAGAGGTTGTCTTTGGGAAATAGACGTATGAGTGCTGCCAGCATTGCTGCACAGGTTGAAGGGGTAGGGGGTCAGCCTGTCAGTGCTCAGACCATATGCCGCACACTGCATCAAATTGGTCTGCATGACTTTCATCTCAAAAGGAAGCCTCTTCTAAAGATGATGCACAAGAAAGCCTGAAAACAGTTTGCTGAAGACAAGCAGACAAAAGCCTCTGTCTGTTGGTTGAAATGGAATGTGCTTTAGACTGCACACGCATTTTCCCATACGACAGAATTCTATTTTAAGTGATGTCATGTGTTGGATTGCTTTCTATGTGTTCTTTCATCTCTGAGCATGCCTAGTCTTGCTCATAAATTTTTTCCCCTGTCGAAATCTGTACTAATGAGATGAAAATCGGATGTGTGTTGACGGAGGACAAAAATTTTATAGCCTGCACATCAGGATTTTGTCAGCCGAAAAGTCGGAGTCGGCTGTTGAAAGCACCATACTAACAAGCCCGAAAATTGGCAGATTGGTCGTCGGATGAAATTTCCCGGCCGAATTTCTTATCGTGTGTACTGGGCTTTAGTACATGGATTACTGGAACCATGTCCTGTGGTCTGATGAGACCAAGATAAACTTATTTGGTTCAGATGGTGTCAACTGTATGTGGCGGCAACCAGGGGAGGAGGTTCAAAGACAAGTGTGTCTTGCCTACAGTCAAGCATGGTAGTTAGAGTGTCATTGTCTGGGGCTGCATGAGTGCTGCCGGCATTGGGGAGCTACAGTTCATTGAGGGAAACATGAATGGCAACATGTACTGTGACATACTAAAGCAGAGCATGATCCCCTCCCTTTGGAGACTGGGCCGCAGGGCAGTATTCCAACATGATAACTACCCCAAACACACCTCCATGACAACCAGTGCATTGATAAAGAAGCTGAGGGTAAAGGTGATGGACTGGCCAAGCATGTCTCCAGATCTAAAGGGATGGGTGCTCACCAAGGTCCGCAACCTGAGAAGTCCATGTAAGTAGAAAAGAAAGTGGCACTTCCGACCCCAGGAACTTGGAAACTTGAGTTTTATTCTTCAAAACAAAGGTACAACATCAGACAGGAACACAAGACAAACTGGACAGCAGATGCGTTTCACACCTTGTGCTTATTCATTGAAGAATAAAACTTAAGTTTCCAAGTTCCTAGGTTCGGAAGTGCCACTTTCTTTTCTACTCACATGGACTTCTCAGGTTGCGGACCTTGGTGAGCACCCATACCTGCAGGACTGCCACAGTTGCTCAGGATCCATCCGGCTGAGCTGGTTGCTTTCAGAGCGGTGATTTGTGTTTCTTTTTGGTTCTCCAGATCTAAGTGAGTGTACTCACTTATGTTGCCAGCGGTTTAGACATTAATGTCTGTGTGTTGAGGTATTTTGAGGGGACATCAAATTTACACTGTTATACAGGTTGTACACTCACTACTTTACATTGTAGCAAAGTGTAATTTCTTCAGTGTTGTCACATGAAAAGATATAATAAAATATTTTAAAAAATGTGATGGGTGTACTCACTTTTGTGAGATACTGTGTATATATATATATATATATATATATATATATATATATATATATATATATTTTTTTTTTTTTTTTTTTTTAACAGAGACCCTATAGAATAAAATGGTGGGTGTTGCAATTTTTTTATGTCACATGGTATTTGTGCAGCAGTGTTTTCAAACTCAATTTTTTCTGGGAAAAAAAAACACTTTCATGAAATTAAAAAAAAAAAAAAAAAAACATAAAAGGTAGCCCAATTTTTTTGTATAATGTGAAAGATCATGTTACACCGAGTAAATAGATACCTAACATTTCACGCTTTAAAATTGCATCTGCCCGTGGAGTGGCAGCAAACTACGGTGCTTAAAACGCCTTTACAGGTTACCAGTTTAGAGTTGCACAGGAGGTCTGGTGCTAGAATTATTGCTCTCACTCTGGAATTTGTGACAATACCTCACATGTGTGTTGCAATCACTGTTTACATATGCATGCAGGAGTAACATTTGCAGTCGCATTTGCACGTAAGCACGGTATATTTTATACAAAAATATATTTATACAAAAATATATTATACAAAAATATATTGTTTTACGCTTTTTTTTTTTTTTGTACTAACTTTGCTATCAAAAGGAATGAACAACAACCCTTGTGACAGCATGGGCTGTAACAGGTCCTCTTTATGGAGAGATCTATTAGACCCTAAATTTCTGCTCTAGCCTCTCATGCAGCATGGGCTGTGACGGGTCCTCTTTATGGAGAGATTTGGGGTCTATTAGACCCCAAATCTCTGCTCTAGCCTCCCATGCAGCTGGTTATACACAGATTGGTCTGATTGGCTGCTTTCCTGGCCACTGGTGACGAGGTTAACAAAGGGGCGAAACCAGAAGTGACGAACTACTCATCGCTCACGGTTTCCAGGGTAACAGACAGTGTGAAACAATGTCAGTTCCTATCTCTCTGTACGGGGCAGCCTGTACTTGGCAGTGGGATCGGAGGGCCCTGGAGAGGGGGCGGCAGGAGGGAGGCGAGACCCCCTTCCGCAACCCGCAGAAGTGATCGAGTGGCTAATCGAGTGGATCATTTCTACATTAAAGAGAATTGCTGGCTAAAAAGAATGGTATCGGGATGATGCCTGTCAGGGGAGGGCTGGCAGCCTTAGGCCTAGGGGGCAAGTCCAGTCAAGTGGCCCATTGAACCATCGAATCAGCTCACCATTCATGCCCATCTGGTTTTATAATGGATATTGATGTTATGAAGCAAGACAAACATGATGCAATGTGGTAACATAATTAAATGTTAATAGCAACAAAGGAGGTTTACCAAAAAATATATGACATTACGCCAGGGCCTAGGAAGCTCCTGTCAGGCAGAGATCACTATGCCTGACAGGGAAGTGACTGTGTTAGTATTGTGCCGACTGGGTGCAGTAGAGTACTCTGCACACATAATACCGCTCCGCTGCAGCTCTGCAAATATAACATTGTGTAGCGGCGACCAGCAGCTGTACTCAGTGTCTGGCAAGGGGAGAGAGAGAGACCCAAAGCGCCGATCTAAGTGTAGCAGTTTAAAACCTTTAATGTAGGATAAAAGCAATATAACCCACAAGAGTGAAGTGGTAACAGGCATCAAGCTATATGTGGAGGTCCTGGGCAATTCACATCCAGGGGGTCCCTTGGAGTCCTTAGCGGAGCCAGTCCTGGTGCAGGGGAGAGGCGGTCTCCTGTGAGGGACAGGAGACAGTCCTGGTCCGTAGCTGCAGTGGGTTGCTGTTCTGCGTGTGGAGGGGCCTGAAAAAGGAGCGCATGCTCCGCAATGCGTCGCCGATTGTCCCAGGCTTTGCACACCAGGAAGGGACGTCACGGCCCCTCCACATGCGGAACAGCAACCCACTGCAGCTACGGACCAGGACTGTCTCCTGTCCCCCACAGGAGACCGCCGCTCCCCTGCACCAGGACCGGCTCCGCTAAGAACTCCAAGGGACCCCCTGAATATGAAATGCCCAGGACCTCCACATATAACTTGATGCCTGTTACCACTTCACTCTTGTGAGTTATATTGTTTTTATCCTAAATTAAAGGTTTTAAACTGCTACACTGCTCGGCGCTTTGGGCCTCTCTCTCCCCTTGTATTTCATAAAGAGTTGCTTCTCTCTGCAAACGCCAGCAGCCATCCAAACGGACCAGAATTTGGACTCTCACTGGAACTATAAAAAACCCCCTTCCCCTCCTCCTCCCAGCCCAGCATAGACTGCCCTAGGATCACTGGCATTCTGCTTGCGCCAAATATCCCCCTTTCTTGCTATTTCTTACTCAGTGTCTGGCCCCAACATTAATCCAGCCCTTAGTGGGCCTTTTTACTTAGAATCAGAGCGGCCCGGGGGCAATTGCCACCCTGCCCCCCTTCCCAGTCCTCCCCTGATGCCTGTAGGTGCGTGATAAATTAATTACTAAGTGTCTCCATTGTTCCATCCCAAACAATTTGTCTGCTAGGGTTAGTGGAGGAGCTGAACGAACGGACCCCACTGGGCCTCCTATTTTTTTATGCTAGAAAAACCATCACCCTGCGTTGGAAGCAGCGGGTTCCTCTCTCACTTTCTTTGTGGAAATAAACAAATAAACAATGTGCTGCCCCTCTACAAAGATACATACTTACATAGAGGCTGCCCCAAAAAATATGACAGAGTTTGGGTCAAATGATTGGCAGAACCCTCTAACGCTATGACCGATTAGGTGAGTTACCAGCCAATTGCTTATCTCTTCTAAGATCTGCTTTAACTACCCTTTGTTATGCAACATTCCGTTGGTGGGCTATTCCACTGCATAATTACATCTGGAGCACGAGCCATACCAGTTAGTTGAACCTTTTTTTTTTTCTTCTTTTTTACACTTGTGTATTTTCTGACACTTCACTATTTTGTAATGCCCCTTCGTGACCCCTGTGTGGGTCTCTTGCCTTGAGCTGTGACATGTCTTTGATTGTGCCAGTGTACGTTTGTATGTTTTTTTTTTGTAATTTCTTTATTTATCCAAAATTTCAGTGTACAGTACAAGGCATACATAGAACAGTTTACAAGAATACAATATTTTAAGGTAAACCGGTAAAAACAAAGACAACCATAATCATATTCCACATAGGGTAATAGAACTTTGTGTACAGGTCCAAAGCAGGCCATCAAGATATAAAACTATGACTCAAGGATCAGGAAGGGTCAATGATTTCCAGTGCAAGGGGTCACCGTGTCTCGATAAAAGTCACCCCCTGGAATGGACCATCTTGAACATGTAATTCAGGCCTCAAGGAGCACAATCTCCATTGCAGAAAAATAAAAAGAAACATGCTGCATGGGTGTTCAGAAAGAGATATGCATGTCACGGGAAGGTAGTCCCGTAGTAAGAGATATGTGATGGCACTGCAGGAAGAGGGTTCGTGGATTCAGTGGTTATAGGTCGTGTAATGAGAGTGTCCACTATACAGAGAATAAGGGTGGGATATAATGGAAATGGGAACAGATAAAAGGGAAGGCAAGAAAAGAAAGGAGGGTAGAAGACTGCAGAGAAGAAGGGATCTGCGCTCACAAGCGCCCCGCTAGGCATCACTCACTTAGAAATGTCATGCCGTGTGGCCTCCTGTAGATATGCGTCCATACCAACAAAGTACAGCCAAGGTCCCAAGGTGTGACTCACAAAAGGACCCCTCCCTACCATGATGAGTAGCTGTATGTTTTATAAACAAATAAAAATGATTTAAAAAAATAATTTAATTTGCCTACAGTGTTGCATGACTGAGCAATTGCCAATTAAAGTAGCACAGTGCTGGATAGCAAAAAAATCCCTGGTCATTAAGGGAGTTAAACAAGTCATTACAATATGGACAACTTTTCCTGAATAAAAACCACATTCACAATTGGAAATTTGTTTGTCCAAGAAAACATTTAAATCCTACTCCTTCCAATTGTCCTGTCATTACAGTTGATTTGACCCCAATAACCATTAAAAAGTTAAAAAAACGTTCATAAAATTAGATTTTTTGGAAGAAATCTTTTACTGGTGTGAGGCCAGTTTTAAACTTTAAAAAAAATAAAATTGTATCATTTATTATCAATTATCTTGTAATCAAATGAAGATTTGTCAAGACTAGATAATTCTTTTCTTTTGTAGATAATAGTCTATCTCATAGACATGTACAGTATTGAGTCACTGTATTTTTCTGCTTGCTTAAACCTTGACAGAGATTTTATTAGAGGCGGTGGGTGGAATGAGTCAGCTGTGACAGTTATTTATGGTTCATAGGCTTTGTATTGCATTTTGCCTTTATGCTGGATCCATTTTGTTGTATTGGACAGAATGTCTAATAACCAAATAAGAGCTGCATTAGCTTACATTGTCAGTCCTGTAAATCAGATTTACCTAATCTGACCTTTGCACATAATAGTTCCATGCCGGCAAATGCATTACATATCCTTGGATGAGCATAGACATTCATTATTTATCCATGCATACTTAAGCAAAATATATATTACATGATATAATGTATGTGTTTCTTGAGTACATAAACGTATCCATAATCTTTACCTCCTTGAATTTGCAAAAAATCAAACAGTACACATTGTAAAGTAGCACCTATATTTTTTGCTAAATTCTCAAATCTTTTTTTTCTGATTTATTCTCATAGTGTCTAGACAGGGATATCTGATTTCCAGGGCCAAATCAAGTTTTTGAACATTTACCTTTGCAAAATGTAATCTCTGGTATTCAATGCTTACTATCTGTACCATCAAATTTGTTTACAACTACTATATATTAAGGAAGAATATTTAAAAGTAAAATAATTCCTCACCACCTGACATCTACATGCTTATTCTGGGAATGACTCACCAAGTAGAAAAGCAAATGTAAGAATGCAGTCCCTCTGCATGCTTTTTCAAAAACTGTACTTATCATTAAAAAGCAGTCCTTGCAGTTCTTGATCTCCAGTCATAGGCATGCACACAGGGTGCCTGGGCACACCCTAATCACCCTTTGCTGCGCCCATTCCCCCTGCTTCTTGGCTGCAGAGAAAGGAACTGGGACATCTCTGTCCTCATTCCCTTTCTCTGTCTCTAAAGTGAGACCTCAGGGATCTGTTTAGACCCCTGATATTTTTTTAGCATGCCCTCCCCCCACTTGGGCTCCAAAAAAAACTGTAAAAAAAATAATAAAAAATTAGTGTAAAAAATATTGTAAAAAATAATTAAAAAATAAAATTGTAAAAAAGTAATTATAAAAAAAAATAATAAAAAAATACTGACACCAATCTCCGCCCTACTGACACCATCCACTGCTCTACTGACATTGTCCATTGCCCTACTGCGCTGTATATATTTATACACGCATTGGGTGTTTGAGCTTTAGGGTGCACACCCTAATGCAATAGGCTACGCACACTTATGTCTCCAGTCAAGTGACTTTGGTTAGGCTGAGGTTATGTCATCAGTCTGCTGCAGGTAGGAGAAAGCATTTCCTCAGTCTCTTCTTCGCCAGTTATCGGACTGCAACTATTTAATTTTGTAGCAAGGATGCTACAGCAGAGGGCTGGTCTGTGTCAGATGTGTAAATACAGCCAATAACTGCACAGGCATCCAGATATACACGATTCTGTCATCTCTAAGCCAGCATCTTTATCCAGCAATGGATAGTTCCTGAACAATGATAGTGCTGTCCATCTAAATGAAAAGTAGATAAATGCATTATTGGGGGAGAATGATGCAGTATGCAAGCAGTTAACAAACATATATGATGCTAGGTCTTCTTTAAAACCCATTTGAAACCTCCATGCATATTGCTTTAATACAGTCAGGCTGCATATACATATGTTCACAGAACATGTAGTAATGGTACCTCTCAAGTCAGGCTTATGGCTTCACTATCAGTCATGTCATCAGTCCATCTGTTCACCCCTCAGGAATGCAAAAGCACAACTATAATAGGCCACCAAATCCTCAGTTTTTTCTGTTTTTAAATGTTATTGCACTGTATGCAGTACATGAAACAAGGCCTGCCACCAGACCTTGCTGCTCCTCCACTCACGCACTTCACCCCCAATAGGCACTTAATCATAGAACATGAGCACTGAGGATTGGAGCACCGGGCAGAGGAGTTTTGGACTGATGGAGACCTGGGCTTCCACACTCTGTGTTGAGCAGCCATCTTGCTGCAGCAAAAAGTAAGTAGAGAAAAAGAGAAAAAAGAACATACTTATTACTGTATATGCAACCTGACTGCATCACAGTAATAAATATGGAAGCTTCAATTGGACCTTAAAGTAGTATTAAATAATCAACAATTATTTCACGTATTCTCTCTAGATTGATTTTAATAGCTGCGTGTTCACTTTTTTTAATTGGATTTTCCTCCAAAACATATTTTTGCCTTTTGAAAAGGGCATGACTCTCCATGCCGCTGTACAACTCTATGCACTACTTCTCCAAACTTCAAGTGGAGGAGAGAACACTGTGCAGATCACATATGTAGGAGCAAATCCAGCTGTCATCGAATAGCTGGTGGGTGGAGCAGTGTCAACCTTACAGAGGAGGCTGTCAATCTAAGAACTATTGGGAGGATTACCACTATAGCTCACAGAGGAGGCTGTCAATCTAACAACTGGTGGGTGGAGCAGCGTTGCAGTTTACTGAAGAGGTTGTCTGTGTCGGGTTTAGCGTACAACTGGAGTCTGTTCTTGGACCTCTTGAACCTCTCCTATTCTCAATCTACACCTCCTCCCCGGGTCAGTTGATAGTTTCCCATGGTTTTCAATATAATTTCTATGCTGATGACACCCAAATCAAATTTCTCTACCCCTCAGCTCACAGCATCAGTCTGCTCACGCATCATTAATTTACTGACTGACATATCAGTCTGGTTGTCACCACTTGCTCAAACTCAACCTATTAAATTAAAAACCAAGCTCATAATATTTCCTCCCCCACGTGCCCCTTCAACTGACTTCTCTGTTAAGATCAATGGCACACCCATCAACTTTTCCCAGCATGCCAGGGTGCTAGGTGTAATCCTGGACCCTGAACTCTCCTTTTGGCTCCACATCCAATCACTTCCAAAGCTTGCCACCTCAACCTCTGCAACATCTCCAAAATACTTCCCTTCCTAACTAATGACAATACAAAAGTCCCAATTCACTTCCTAATTATCTCTCACCTCCACTACTATAATTCCCTCCTCATTGGATTATCTTTACATAGGCTATCCACCCTTCAGTCCATCATGAATGCTTCTGCCAGACTCATCTACCTTACCAACCGTTCAGTGTCTGCCATCCCTCTATGTCAATCCCTCCATTGGCTGCCACTCACCCAACAAATTAAATTCAAAATACTAACAATAATGTACAAAGCCATCTACAACTTGGTCTTTAGCTACATCACTAACCTAGTCTTAAAATACCGACCAAACTGTTCTCTTCGTTCCTCTCCCTAATTCCCTTCTCACTTCCTCCAATGCTCGCCTCCAGGACATCTCCCAAGCCTCTACCATCCTATAGAATTCCCTACCCTAATCTGTATGATCATCTCCTACTCTGTGCGCTTTTAGATGATCCCTAAAAACTTTTCTCTAAGCCTATCCTGCCTCCATCTAACAACTGTACTTTTATTTTCTCCATCAGCTCATGCCCCACAATTATTAAATTTTGTATTACTTGACCCTCTCTTTTAGATTGTACACTCTAACGAGCATGTCCCTCTGATTCCTCCTGTATTGAATTGTATTGTAACTGTACTGTCTGCCCTCACGTTGTAAAGTTCTGTGCAAACTGTTAGCGCAATAATATTAATAATATGAGAGAGCACACATACGGGTGGCTCTAGGGAGACCCTGCAAGGCAATCGAGCCACCCTATAGGCGTAACTGTTTTTTTGGAAGATCTTTTAGTCAGATCTTTTTCAGGAATTAGGGTACCAAGGATGAATAAAACATTCTTTGATTAAGTATATGAATGAGGCTTCTACATTATATTTTATGGTGCATGGTTTAATAACACTATTAATATATTCTTTAACTGACAAAAG
Source organism: Pelophylax lessonae (assembly GCF_965119305.1). Taxonomy (NCBI): domain Eukaryota; kingdom Metazoa; phylum Chordata; class Amphibia; order Anura; family Ranidae; genus Pelophylax; species Pelophylax lessonae. The sequence goes on from NC_138769.1 coordinate 173,288,130, forward strand.
TGTTTACATTAACTGTGGCCTATTTTTTTATTACCATAATTTGTAAAGACATTTTGCATTCCCTAAATTGTTGGGCACTGTAAAAAAATAAAATAAATACTGTATACTTCTTACCTTGCCTCATATAAAACCTTTACATAACATGACACATTAAATGTCATATGCCAATCATGAACAAGACAATAAAATAAAAACAGATACAATAAGAGAGATCCTTAAAAACATCTCTTCGAAAACATACAAAGCTGCACCTTTCCTACTGTGAATAATTTACCACTTCACTGTAATGCATTTCATTTAGTCCCGGGAGAGTCAGCCTCTTGGTTGAATGCTTGTTTGCCCTCATTTGTACAGAGCGACCTAGCATTCAAGTGAATTGTACTTAGAAAGATGGCTGTCATATTAATTTGAAAACTTCAGGTTAATATTTAGCCAAGCGGTGCCCAAGGGTGTGCTTCATGTCTAATTCAAAGCTCTCAATCCAAACATCTCATATTTGAAAATTAACTATTATAGGGTTTTGTATGTGAACAATATAGTTTAGTAGTGTGCAGTTTTGTTTTAACAGCTTAAGTATGGCTTGTGATCATATAGGTCTGTATGAGTGTCTCTGAATACAATTAGGGGGGAGCATTCACCTTGTATTTTGGGTCTAAGGCCAAAGCTTTGTTTCCTATGATGTCACAAAGCAAGGTAAATTCTTGAGACCAGTTGGTACAACAGCTTGCTTGCACTAACTCCCCTCTCTCCCTGACATGGGATGAGGTTTTGCTTCAGAAATAAATGGTTATGAGACCTCTTATTTACTGATAAGCCATTCATACCTAAAGGGTTTGTAAATGCATTTTTTTAATTTAATTTTTTAAAGTTATTTGTTCAACTGTGGACTAAGCATATCTTAATGAGTGTGTTCCATCGCTGTCTGCTACTAAAATGTGTATAAATTTCTAAATTGTATGTAAAATAAATTGTATGTATGTATGTAAGAAAAATTGTTGTAAACACCCTTTTAAAGCATGTGTATTTTGTATTATCCCTTTTTTGCTGAGGTTGGCCAGTGTAGCTATCTATAAATGAGGAAAACTGTCCTTTGCTAATCAATTCTTATTGATCTGCAGTTGGAGGTGTGCTAACGGTATCTCTTTTCTAAAATATATTTACAGTAAAATACATCACTCGTTTCCATCTCTGAAAGTTAAGAATATGTGAACATGAACTTCATTATATGTTATTATTGTAGCCAGGAGCTTGGCTAGAGGGAGAGCAATTGTAGTTGCTCTCTATGTTTTCCACCAGACTATCAGGCTGAATGGGCTTACACTACTTGGCCTCAGCAAGCAGGAGCTGACAAACAGGAAAAACTCAAGGGACTTGAATGCTGGCCGCATTGAACTGGGGAAGATGTAGTTCAGAAAAGGAATAAATGCTGTGAAATCCGATGGATATTTGGACTACAATTCCTAAGGTGAGACAGTAATAGGGAGGAGATAGAGCTGTATTTTCCTGTGCTGAATATTGTGCAACTTCCTTTTGCTGCAAGGGGACCAGAGTATGCACATTGCTACTCTTAAGTGCACACCAACCTGCTAGAAGCCTGCACCCTGAGACAAAAACTGGAGCACTATTAACCTGTGTATTAGGGACCACAGTCGCTCCAGGCAGATTCAGAAGTGAGTTGACATCTGAACAGTGGGACCGAAGATGTTGTATCGCTGGGATTGGTGAGAGGGCATTGCTGCCATTAACCTATTATTGCTAGCTGAGCACATAGGGTCTGGCCCTCTAACTAGCAGCCTTATTTAATACATGCTGACTTTATTGGGATTGAACTTATGTGCACTGCCATAAAGACTGGGCCCCAATGCTAGCCGGCTTAAGAACTAGTGATAAGGACTGCTCACACAGTTAGCTGCTTCCCAAGAACTTTGTCCATTGTCAATATTAAGAGGTACCTTTTGTATGGAGACTTATATTTTATTGTAGTCCTTCATATAAGATGCACTCTAAAGTGGTTATAGCCTACTAGTTACAGAGAAGTTACTGTAGCATTGATCACCATTGCTGTTACTGTTTAACTATTCCATCACTTAATACTGATTTGTGGATCTGTTTACTTTAATATTACCATATAGAACTCCATTCTAACCTGCTAAACCATAGAGATTACATTGTCTAATGAACAGTGGTTGACCTAATTCTCTACTTGCTTGTATATGTAAGTTATCCCACATTAGAGTTTGGTATTATTTAATTTTGCAAATGACCAGGAGGGTAATATGTTTTCTCTCCCCTGACCCTTTAGGGATAGAAGACCCCTGGTCCTCTGCATACCTACTAACCTCCAGACTCCCTCTCATTGGGATATAACCCGTGAGTTACAATTGATGATTATACATATATATACCCCCCTGCACAGGTCAGCCCTTCTACAATACGATTATTTCATTTCCTGGCAGACCCTCTTATCCAGATCCAGTGGCAACTCAGGTGATCCCGGACTCTCTCTCACCCCCCATGGTTTTACTGGGTCAAAAATCTCTGCACCATAGGTATACAACCAGAAAAGACGATGTTAATTACTATGTTGAATGTTACAACAATATATCAGCACAATGTCACTAATTTATGTATCTCTCACTTTTTCACATTTATAGAGTATGGTGATTTTCCTTGAAAAAGGCAATTGCTTGAATATATGCCAAAATGCGTCGGAACCCAATGTTTCTACATCGGGAATCACCACTCCAGTTCTTAAGTAAAACTGCATATAACATAGTCTGTACTATTGATGCATAGCACCTATGTTACTAATTGCTTACTTGTTGCATCCGTTTATGTTTTACTTCATTATTATTTTTTATCAATACATTTGTGTTTTATTATAACATTGCCTACACAATCCCACCATTCTTTGGCTTTAGGAACCAATCCATGTTCTTGCATGCAACTAGGGATGATGGCAAATACTATTGTTTAACTCCAATTATAACTCTAAAACCAACCATAGAATGCTTGTATATGTATGCCATTTAGTTTTATCTGTGACAATATATTGGGTTCCTTTACCACTAACCAGTCTGGTGTTTTCCTTCTGAAACCGTCAAGGTCTTACCTTGCCCTCCTGTTGGCAGCCATCTTTGACATGTGCAGACTGCTGCCTCTGACTCTGATTGCATCATCACTTGCCTGCTGCCTATGCGTCGCACAGTGATGATGTTGCACACCTGACTATATCTATCACTTGATGGGTTGCTGTCCTTGCCCTTGTGTTTGTGCTCCAAGATGCATCTCTGCTAGCAGTCTTCTGTTCTCCTTGTTCCTCGGTGTATGACCTGGCTTAGCTGATGACTCAAATTAATTAACCGCAATGGCAACTCTCCATGTACAACCAGACGCTGTTGACCTGCACTACTCCTCAAACATATGGCAGATGCAAAGCAGGCAGCTATAATCATGCAATAATAGGGATAAACATTTCTAATAGTGTAGATATTTATTAAGCAAAAAACGCACTTACAAGCATTATTAAAACATGTTTACATCCGCATATTCACCATATCGGCATAAAAGCATCAACTTCCGGTAAACTCATAGATGATTTTGTCACGGGGGAGGGTCTTTCCGATGCATTTCGTCATTAGAAGCTATTAAAGTAAATATGCTGATGTGCACATGTTTATTTATGCTTGTAAGTTTGGTTCTTGCTTAATAAATGGTGTCCAGGGATATTTACACTATGAAAAGTGTTTATCCGTCTATTTTTGCATGATTTTACCTACCTGCTTTACATTTACCATATGTTTGAGGAGTAGTGCTGGTCAACAGTGTCTGGATGTACATGGAGAGTTGTCATTGCGGTTGATTATTTAATGAGCATTTACTGACCACTCTGAATAAGGGGGTAAGGTACACATGCTAAGCCCACATCTTTCCTATACTGTAGTGTTGGGACACTGGTGACTGTAGAGGAGAGTGAGAACATTGTGAAGCATCCTCCTCTTTAAAGGGGACTGAAACATAATCTCACTGCGGGCTATTGTTTATTATTTTACTGGACACTTTTTAATTTGATTTTGCTGAATCACCTTATATTATGTAATAGTGATTATTTGGTTTCAATCACTTTGGACAACCAAAAATGTTTTCTATTTGCATTGACTATTTTGCATGTTGGTTTCTATTTCTATTTTTTCATGTATACACATTAGCGCAACACTTTTTACTTACTGTTACTCGTTGGAGAGGATATCCTCTTTTGTGTTTTCTGCTAACAAAAAATATATATTTTTTAGCACATTTGCACGGTCTCCACTATTTATGCATGGTAACGTTGGTAACACGAAATCTGTTAAAAGGGACACCTCAGACAATATAGCACAACTGAAAACTTGTTTTGGAATCCCATGACATGAAAAAAGACCCTTAGTAACATGACATTTGTAAGTGAACTATCCGCTTGCTGACTGCCTCACATAGGAGTACAGCAACAGAGTGATTCCCTTGCTCTGGATTGCTTATCTAGTACGAAATCCAGCACTTCCAGGTACGGGGCACACAGGCTGTGCTGTGATTAGCTATAGCACAAGCCAATCAGCGGTTGCTGGCCAGTGAGTGACAGTGGCCTGCACCTGCTGATCAGCGATGAGGATGACAGGACAGAGCTCAGTGAACGTAAACAATACTGAGCTCTGTCCTGTCAGCGGGTATGTGCCAGTTTTTGTTTCCCTGCAAAGCAGGGAATAAAAACTGACACATTTCTTAGTAAAAAAAGCACACAGTGAATTCACCAAGCACTGTTAGGCACACGTTTAACCCATTGTCCGCCCTAGATGTTAACCCCTTCCCAGCCAGTGTCATTACTACAATGACAGTGTATATTTTTAGCACTGATCGCTGTATCAGTGTCACTGGTTCCCACGAAGTGTCAAAAGAGTCAGTTAGTGTCAGATTGCCTGCCATACTATCACAGTCTCAGTATAAGTTGCTGATCCATTAGGAGCATAAAAAAAATTTCAGTTACCACAGTTCATTTACGTAAACCAATCAATATACGCTTATTGGAATTTTTTTTATCACTTTTTGTAGCAGAATACAAATTTATGAAGAAATTCAATTTTTTTTATTTTTTTTTTTCGGGTATGTTTTGTAGCAGAAAGTAAAAAATATTGTTTTTTTAAAAACTTTTGTTATTTTAGTTTATAGCGCCAAAAAAAAAAAAAAAACCCCAGTGGTGATCAAATACCACCAAAGGAAAGCTCTATTTTTTGGAACAAAAATTATATAAAATTGAATTTGTGTACAGCATTGCATGACTGCGCAATTGTCAGTTAAAGTAAGGCAGTGCCAAAAAAAATGGCCTGGTCATGAAGGGGGGAAAATCTTCCAGAGGTCAAGTGGCTATAGGCCTCATATTTTTTGGGATCTAAAATTGTTGTTGTGCAAAAGTTTGATAATTTTCTAAATAAAACAAATGAAGCGGCGTTTTGGGTACATGCAAATCCAAAAACCAGCTTTGCGAGTATGGTGGGATCGTATGGAGAAAAACTTTACTTTGACCAAGAAACACCCCAATTTTACCATATTAATTGTCAATAATCTACACTCATTAAACCATGCCTATTTAGCCACATACTTTAGCAATGCACTCCTATTAGATAATCCCTATTCTTCATAATACTCACCCCCTACCATTATCATTACATTATATGAGAGCGCTGATGACAACGTAGTTAGTAGTATCAGCAGATTGGTAGAGGTGGTAACACTTATTAACCACTGACCACAATTTTCTTTCTTTTTTAACTATATGGAGATTTTTTATGTAACAGCTTTTAATGTTTATCGTCTCTTATGTTTGTGATTCAGACTTCTTTGTGATTCAGAAGTTAGTTGACTCACAGACTCTTCTCGTGCGTGGATTTTTGCTTCTATGTGGATCTACTTAATAGGAGGTTGTGAACTACACTCTCAGCATACCTACAGTTATGTCCATAATGGCCATATTTTCATTATTCTTTCATCAGCTAGTGATGGAAGCGTAGGCAAATAATTACACATTAGAAGCAAAATAGATAATAAAACTGAATTAGCTTTCCGCACATCATTATTATTCCATTTACACTGATAGAACAATATGTCTTATAGCACAACTTCAGGTTCTAGGTAATTTCACTACTCAACCAGATTGTGATTTGTTGCTGTTTCTGGTGCCACTGGGTTTGGGTTTGTAGAGTCATATTTGGTTGCTGGTGCCTCAAAGCCCAAAAGTTGACCTGGTTTAGGTCTTCTGATGACAAAATGAGGACAAAATGTTTTCTTGGATCTCTCAAGCATGACTATCGAAATTACAGTGGGTACGGAAAGTATTCAGACTCCCGTAAATTTTTCACTCTTTGTTATATTGCAGCCATTTGCTAAAATCATTTAAGTTCATTCTTTTTCCTCATGAATGTACACACAGCTCCCCATATTGACGGAAAAACACAGAATTGTTGACATTGTTGCAGATTTATTAAAAAAGAAAAACTGAAATATCACATGGTCCTAAGTATTCAGACCCTTTGCTGTGACACTCATATACTTAACTCAGGTGCTTTCCATTTCTTCTGATCATCCTTGAGATGGTTCTACACCTTCATTTAAGTCCAGCTGTGTTTGATTATACTGATTGGACTTGATTAGGAAAGCCACACACCTGTCTATATAAGACCTTCCAGATCACAATGCATGTCAGAGCAAATGAGAATCATGAGGTCAAAGGAACTGCCTGAAGAGCTCAGAGACAGAATTGTGGCAAGGCACAGATCTGGCCAAGGTTACAAAAAGATTTCTGCTGCACTTAAGGTTCCTAAGAGCACAGTGGCCTCCATAATCCTCAAATGGAAGACGTTTGGGATGACCAGAACCCTTCCTAGAGCTGGCCGTCCGGCCAAACTGAGCTATCGGGGGAGAAGAGCCTTGGTGAGAGAGGTAAAGAAGAACCCAAAGATCACTGTGGCTGAGCTCCAGAGATGCAGTCAGGAGATGGGAGAAAGTTGTAGAAAGTCAACCATCACTGCAGCCCTCCACCAGTCGGGGCTTTATGGCAGAGTGGCCCAACGGAAGCCTCTCCTCAGTGTAAGACACATGAAAGCCCGCATGGAGTTTGCTAAAAAAACACCTGAAGGACTCCAAGATGGTGAGAAATAAGATTCTCTGGTCTGATGAGACCAAAATAGAACTTTTTGGCCTTAATTCTAAGCGGTATGTGTGGAGAAAACCAGGCACTGCTCATCACCTGTCCAATACAGTCCCAACAGTGAAGCATGGTGGTGGCAGCATCATGCTGTGGGGTGTTTTTCAGCTGCAGGGACAGGACGACTGGTTGCAATCGAGGGAAAGATGAATGCGGCCAAGTACAGGGATATCCTGGACAAAAACCTTCTCCAGAGTGCTCTGGACCTCAGACTGGGCCGAAGGTTTACCTTCCAACAAGACAATGACCCTAAGCACACAGCTAAAATAACGAAGGAGTGGCTTCACAACAACTCCGTGACTGTTCTTGAATGGCCCAGCCAGAGCCCTGACTTAAACCCAATTGAGCATCTCTGGAGAGACCTAAAAATGGATGTCCACCAACGTTTACCATCCAACCTGACAGAACTGGAGAGGATCTGCAAGGAGGAATGGCAGAGGATCCCCAAATCCAGGTGTGAAAGACTTGTTGCATCTTTCCCAAAAAGACTCCTGGCTGTATTAGATCAAAAGGGGGCTTCTACTAAATACTGAGCAAAGGGTCTGAATACTTAGGACCATGTGATATTTCAGTTTTTCTTTTTTAATAAATCTGCAACAATGTCAACAATTCTGTGTTTTTCTGTCAGTATGGGGTGCTATGTGTACATTCATAAGGAAGAAGAATGAACCTAAATGATTTTAGGAAATGGCTGCAATATAACAAAGAGTGAAAAATTTAAGTGGGTCTGAATACTTTCCGTACCCACTGTAATTGATGTATTTTCATAGTACTGCCACACTGACATCATTCTTAACCGCTTGCCGACTGCGCACAGTATATTTACTGCGGCAGTCGGCCCCGGCCAGGCAGAGTGACGTAGGTCTACGTCGCTCGCCTGTCACTCCTTTCAGAGCCAATAGCGGGCGGGCGCGCGCCCGCCTCGGCTCGTTCACGGAGGAGTGCGGGAGTGTGACTGGCGGACCCGATGTCCGCCGGTCACACTACGATCGCCGCTACAGCGGGAGAAAGACAGAGCGGCTTGTGTAAACAAGCCACCTGTCAGTTCTCCCTGTGTAAAAGTGAAGATCAAACAGTTCTACTATGTAGAACTGTTGATCTTTGTTTTTACACTAGTAGACCTGTCCCTGCACAGTTAGAATCACGCCCCTAGGACACACTTAACCCCTCCCTGTCCAATACTGTTAACCCCTTCCCTGCCAGTGTCATTTTTGCAGTAACAGTGCATATATATAGCACTGATTACTGCAGTAATGTCACTGGTACCCCCAAAAGTGTCAAAAATGTCAGTCAAGGGTCCGATCTGTCCGCCGCAATGTCGCAGTACCGCAAAAAAAATCGCAGATCGCCGCCATTACTCGTTAAAAAAAAAAACACCAAAAATGATAAAAATCTTTCCCTTTGTTAGTAAACGCGATAACTTTTGCGCAAACCAATCAAAATACGCTTTTTGCGATTTTTTTTACCAAACATAGGTAGCGTAAAACAAATTGGCCGAAAATTTTAAAAAATTTTGATTTTTACATTTTTTTTTGGGGGAATTTCATATAAAAAAAAGTGAAAAATATTGTTGTTTTTGCAAAAATTACGCTCTTTTTTTGTTTATAGCGCGTGATCAAAAAATCGCACAGGTGATCAAATACCACCAAAAGAAAGCTCTGTTTGTGGGAAAAAAAGGACGTGAAATTCGTTTAGGTACAGCGTCGCACGACCGCGCGATTGTCCGTTAAAGTCACGAAGTAAAAAATCGCAAAATAACCCCTGGTCTTTTAGCAGGAAAATCCTCCGGTGGTAAAGTGGTTAAAAACAGACTACCTCTTTCAGTCATGCATACAGCGGATATAAAAAGTCTACACACCTCTGTTAAGATATCAGGTTTCTGTGATGTCAAAAAATAAGACATAGATAAATCATTTCAGAACTTTTTCCACCTTTGGTGTGACCTATAAACTGTACAACTCAGTTCAACAACAAACTAAAATATTTTAGGTGGAGGCAAGAAAAGATAAAAAAATAAAATAATATGGATGCATAAGTGTGCACACCCTTAAACTAATACTTTGTTAAAGCACCTTTTGATTTTATTACAGCACTCACTCTTTTTGGGTATGGGTCTATCAACATGGCACATCTTGACTTGGCAATATTTGCCCACTCTTCTTTGCCAAAACACTCCAAATCTGTAAGATTGCGAGGGCATCTCCTGTGCACAGCCCTGTTCAGATCACCCCACAGATTCTCAATTGGATTCAGGTCTGGGCTCTGTCTGGGCCATTTTAAAACTTTAATCTTCTTCTGGTGAAGTCATTCCTTTGTTGATTTGGATGTATGCTTTGGGTCGTTGTCATGCTGAAAGATGAAGTTCCTCTTTATGTTCAGCTTTTTAGGAGAAGCCTGAAGGTTTTGTGCCAATATTGACTGGTATTTGGAATTGTTCATAATTCCCTCTACCTTGACTTAAGGCCTCTGTTCCAGCTGAAGAAAAAGAGCACCGAAGCATGATGCTGCCACCACCATGCTTCACTGTTGGTATGGTGTTATTTTGGTGATGTGCAGTGTTGTTTTTGCGCCAAAAATATTTTTTGGATTTATGGCCAATAAATGTACAACCTTGATTTCATCAGACTATAACACATTTTCCCACATGCTTTTGGGAGACTTTAGATGTGTTTTTGCAAAATTTGGCCGGGCTTGGATGTTTTTCTTCGTAAGAAATGGCTTCCATCTAACCACTCTACCCCATAGCCCAGACATATAAGGAATACGGGAGCAGCCAGTACTTGCCAGATATTCCTGCAGTATCCCTTTACAAATCACAACACCCCATTACATTGCAGCCATTTTCATGTCACAGTGCCCCTTTACAAATTACAGTATCCCTTATCACATCACAGCGCCCCATTACTTTACAGCCATTTTCACATCATAGTGCCCCTTTACACATCGCAGTAACCCTTATCAAATCACAACACCCCATTACATTGCAGGCATTTTCACATCATAGTGCCCCTTTACAAATTACAGTACACCTTATCACATCACAGCGCCCCATTATATTGCAGCCATTTTCACGTCATAGTGCCCCTTTACACATCGCAGTACCCCTTATCAAATCACAGCGCCCCATTATATTGCAGCCATTTTCACATCATAGTGGCCCTTTACACATCACGGTACCCCTTATCATATTACAACACCCCATTACATTGCAGCCATTTTCACATCATAGTGCCCCTTTACAAATTACAGTACACCTTATCACATCACAGCGCCCCATTATATTGCAGCCATTTTCACGTCATAGTGCCCCTTTACACATCGCAGTACCCCTTATCAAATCACAGCGCCCCATTATATTGCAGCCATTTTCACATCATAGTGGCCCTTTACACATCACGGTACCCCTTATCATATTACAACACCCCATTACATTGCAGCCATTTTCACATCATAGTGCCCCTTATCACATCCCAACACCCCATTACATTGTAGCCATTTTCACATCAATGTGTATACTAGTGCGGTATGACTTAAACCTGCAGGGGGACCAGTTTTTTTATTTGTAAATTACTTTACTACTGCTTTGAGGCCTGATTTACATGTATGTGGGTTGGCGGCCCACATTTTAGAAGGGCACAGCATCCTTTCAATGCAGAGACCAGCGTATCCCCTTTCAATGCAGAGACCAGCGTGCCCCCTTCCAGGCTGCTGTCATGTGCATTACCCCCACCCCCTCACTCCACCCCCAGGGGGGGGTGGGGGTAATGCACATGACAGCATTTAATCCAGTTAGTAAATCCTGACCATTCCAGGCTGCAGTGGCGAGCCTGGAATGGTCAGGATTTACTAACTAGATTAAATGCTGTCATGTGCATTAACTCCCCCCCCCCCCCACACTTTGTATCTGTGAAACTGGTGGAGAATCTCTAAAAGTTTCCAGTTCATATATTGGGGAGCCTTGGAGCCTAGGGAGGAGAAAGACCTACCTGGTCCGGTCTGGTCCGTCCTGGCCAGCTACGCTCTGATCAGTGGCTGTGGCTGCGATGCTGCGTGACAGGAAAGGGTATCGGCTCCACTGTGTAGTCCTGGCTCCTACCTCAAGGCCTACCGCCACACACCATTCACGGACAGGGGCAGGGCCAGAGCGTCAGTGGAGCTCACGGGCCCGCCAACTCCTCGCTCCTTGCTAGAGAGCAGTGCGGGGGCACCGATGCCAGGCCCGGCCAGATGCCGGCCTCTGTCACATAAAGTGACTGTCTAGACGCAGCGGTCAGCGCCGATGGGGCTCCCGTTTTGCGGCTTAAGGGGCAGCTCTGCTTTGGGGCCCCTAAAGATTGACAGGGCCCTGGGCAGATGCCCCTTTTGCCCTGCGGTAAAGACGGCCCTGGTTGCTGTAGGTCTCTTGGCAGCCTCCCTGAACAGTTTTCTTATCGCCTTTTCATCAATTTTGGAGGGACATCCAGTTCTTGGTAACGTCACTGTTGTGCCATATTTTCTCCACTTGATGATGACTGTCTTCACTATGTTCCATGGTATATCTAATGTCTTGGAAATTCTTTGTACCCTTCTCCTGACTGATACCTTTTAACAATGAGATCCTTCTGATGCTTTGGAAGCTCTCTGCGGACCATGGCTTTTGCTGTAGGATGCGACTTAGAAAATGTCAGGAAAGACCTACTAGAACAGCTGAACTTTATTACAGCACTTTAAACAATGGTAGGTGTGTACTGACTCCTATTTAACATGAGTTTGAATGTGATTGCTTAATTCTGAACACAGCTACACCCCCAGTAATAAGAGGGTGTGCACACATATGCAACCACATTATTTTAGTTTTTTATTTTTACTCCCCCTCCCACCCAAAAAAAAAAAAAAGATTTCAGCTTGTTTTTCAATTGAGTTGTACAGTTTATAGGTCACATTGAAGGTGGAAAAAGTTCTGAAATTATCTATCTTTGTCACATTTTTTAACATCACAGAAACCTGACATTTTAACAGGGGTGTGTAGACTTTTTATATCTGTTGTATGTTTCAGTTTGTTTCCTTTATTTTACGTCCTGTCCAGATTGAATGCCAATAGGTAGATTGGAAAAGAGGTACATTGTTTGTGGTGTATTAAAGGAAATCATAGAGATACCCTTATTTGAGAATACAAAAACGCACAAAAATACAAAAACATACCATACTTTTGTTATCACAATCCTCATCCATTGCCTCAAAAACTGCTGAACTCAACTACAAACTTCTGACGAGGTGGCACTACACAGGATGTTCCCTTCCAGCTCCCCGTTATGCTGGAGGGGTTGTGGGAACATTGTCTCTCATTCCCATATATGGTGATCATGCCCTAGGATTCACAAATACTGGTTAGGGGTTGTTGCTCTTATACAGTGCATTTCTCAGCAGTCTGTACCTTTTGACCCGTGGTTTATTCTGTTTCATTGTACCCATGAACCTATCGGCCCATATATGCGATCCATCTTACCTCACTTACTCAGTGCTGCAAAGGCTCTCATCCCTGTTCTGTGGGGTCGCCCTGAGGTCCCCACAGTGCACCAGTGGCTCTGGAAAGTAAATGAACTTTGTCTCCTGGAGGACCTCACATATGTTGCCAGAAGTGACTCTACTACACACGCCAGAATATGGGCCGGTTGGTTCGCTTTCAAAACCTCCGATACTTATACTGCATTGATGATGACCCCGTCTGAACAGGGGGAGAGGGGGCTCGCCCCTGACCTCCCTGGTTCGAGACTTCCCTAAAATATTATTGGTGTTTACTATTGGTTGCAGGTACTGATCCTTCTTACAGGAACGTGCTCCACCGCTGTCTGGCCACTCCCCCCCTTCCCCCTTCCCTCTTCCCTCCCATTCTCTCCTTCCCTCTCTCTTCCACCTCTTCTATGCTTATCCCCTTGTTTCTCTCTGTTTCCTACTCATCTCACCTCTTCCTTTAATCTCTCCTTTTCTATTTCCATTATACCTATAATAGGATTATTACTTGACGGTTTTATCCTCGTTTACAACTTGGATTCCATCACTGCTTGACACCGTTTTACTGATGTCTTACATGACTCGGTCCCAGGCGAGTAAACAACGTCACATCCATATCTTTATAGATAGATTGTGTGATCCTGGTGTTCCGACTCATAATTTTTTACCTTGTACTCTCAGAAACTTATTTTTATTGTTTACATGACTGTCTATCATTGTAATACTATGTTCTTTTTTTCTAAATAAAAAGATATTAAACAAAAAAAGATTAAAAAAAATACAAAAACATACGAAAACACAGACCTGGCATTCAGAACACTGAAGTATTTTGCACCACCAGCCAGCTTGCTAGTAATGTCTTCTAGTAAAGTAATTTGATAGTGCTCCCATTTAAACCAGGAAAATCTATAACTTACTGGTGAAAAGATTTTCTCTAAGGCTTTTAAATGTGTCCATTTTGTGGGCTCATCAACTGTGATACTCACACCTAGCATTTCCATCCAGTTAAAATCATTTGCACGTCTTTGTTTCAGTGCTACAGAGTATGTACTAATGTATAATCCACCTGGATTTTATATTTTCCAAGAAATTGTCTTGCCCGTGAAAGACATCCTTGTACTCATTAAAAAGATCAGAGCTATTAGTATCAGATGACTCTACATTTTAAAGCTCCTGTGCATACAATACCAACTGCTTTAGTATGAAGGTTATCCAGCAGCAAGTTTTAGCACTGGGTTAGCCATGTTGTCTACATTGGACTATTTAAGTTTTATTTATATAAGTCATGCATTTTTAGTGCAGAAAGGCTGAGCATAAACCAAGCAATGATTACACTGTCCTGAAACTGTGATGACAGTTGTCAAAGCGAGAAATGTCACAGGTACAGGCGGTTACGAACATTCAACTTACAAATGACTCCTAACAGGAAGTGAGGAGAAATCTACCTCTAGGAAGGGAAATTCACTCCTGTAAGAGTTCTCATGGGGAAAAAGATGTGTAATAGGTTACATTTCCAAAGATACTTAGTGTTCCTGGATATATTAAAAAAGGAAATGTGTTTTCTCCTGTACCATGCCCGCAGCCCTGCATTCTCCTGTACCATGCCCACAGCCCAGCATCTCCTGTACCATGCCCACAGCCCTCCATTCTCCTGTACCATGCCCGCAGCCCCTGTTTGGGTCTCGTGGTGGTTCAGTTGGGTCCAGTAGCTGCTGCATTTCTCACCCTAGGCTTATACTCGAGTCAATCATTTTCCCCATTTTTTTGTGTTAAAAATAGGGGCCTTGGCTTAAATTCGGGTCGGCTTATACTCAAGTATATACGGTATATTTCTTCAGAAAGTAAAGTCGCATTGCTGGCTTTCTAGCTACCAGTAAGACAAAAACTAATTTTTAAAGACTCTTTAAAAATTTACCTTTTATGACTCTTTCAGGTCATAAATGGTAAATTCCCTTATTTTAAGTTGTTTTACAAATCCAAATCTGGCCTGATGTATGAAAAGCTTTCTAAAAGAAAACTTACCTAATGTAATCATGTTCCCCAATTTGTTTCATATTTGTACTGTAAAATAGAGCAGGAGTAAGCATCCAATGGTGTTAGCAACACGACTGTAGGGAAAATTCGTCCGACGACCGATCTGCCGATTTTCGGATTGTTAGTATGGTGCTTTAGACAACTCCGACTTTTCGGCTGACAAAATCCTGATGTGCAGGCTATATAATTTTTGTCGTCCGTAATACAACGTCCAATTTTCGTCTCATTAGTACAGATTTTGACGGAAAAAAATCTTAAGAGCAAGACTAGGCATGCTCAGAGACGAAATAACACATACAAAGCAATCCAACACATGTCATCACTTCTGAAGTAGAATTCTGTCGTACGGGAAAATTCGTATGAAAATAACCTCTTCACTTTCCACATCAGACTAGCATGCCTCAAAAAAAAGACGACAGATGGTTCCATAATCTGATCGTGTGTACGGGCTTTAGTGCTAATTATTTTTGTACTTTTTGTTTTTGGGGGGGGGGAGGGCTGCATGTTGACTGCACTATACTGCATGAAATCGATAGGTCTGGTATGAATTTTGGGGGCACCCCCTTTTTTTTTTTGCTTTTTTTTAAGTGTTCCTCATGAACTCTCTGTAAGTAGTCCTATCACTACCTTCCTGCCTGACATTCTTCGATTAAAAAACACAAAGTAGCTAAACAGAAAATGGTTAGCCAAACTGCAGCTTTACCCAAGCAGTTGCAGTCATTTTTT